>NC_087256.1:23207500-23440000 GCF_037042905.1 Lytechinus pictus
GATGATGATGGTGTTGATGATGATGGTGATGGAGGTGGTGGTGGTGATGATGAGGATGGTGATGATGATAGATCTAAAGGAGAAGAAATGAAAAGATCTGAAGATTTCTGATAAGAGAGCTAGGGAAAGAATGAGGATACATGCCTTTCATTGCTTCGGTTTCAATCTCGGTCATGTTCATGTTTTCAGTTCACATCTTCTGTCCATTGATAATTGTTTCCACAATTAATTTTTGCATTGGCAATGTTGCATGTACATGTAAAACAAGAATAGCTAGGGCAGGGAGTTTTCCCTGGCTAGCTTATCCAGGTCGATTAATCGGAGGACATTAAAAGTGGGTCAGAATAAAATTCAATAAGGAAACTGGTTCTAACTTGTTTAAAGACCCATTTTTTTTTTTAGCCAGAACTGGACGTTGTAAATTTTTAGGACATGAAAGGGGGCTGTCTCCCCCCCCCCCCTTTCATCTGGGAAAAGCCACAAAATCATATTTTTCTGTCACATTCATTTAAACAGATCTTTGTGCAAGCCTCCAACGGACAGGTATATAGTGCAGTGCAAGATGCCAGATCATTCTTAAAGTTTTCTGCCTGGAAGAAGATCGGTTCAAACACAATCCCAGTCACCCCATCAAAGCGATCAGTTCTTGTTGATTCCATATCGGCACACTGGTACGGCAAGGAGCTGATGGTGTTCGCTCGTTCAATCAGCTCCAATGAATCACAGTTATATTGGTGTAAAGGTATTTTCACTGATCAACGTGTTCTCCTTTTTTCAGTTATATATCTCAAATGAACCTGATGGAATATGCACTTGTTTTTTTTCTGACCCTTATGGCAAACTGTCTTTAACTATTTCCAAATTATGAGATTTTGTTTTTCAAGCAACTGAAATAATTGTAGGCCCTGTATTTTTACTTTTTTACATTGCTTTTAGAGGTGATAATTAAGTCAATGTTTTCTCCCATTATATTCTAGTCCTCTTGTCTTGAATCATGTACAAAATATTTTGAAAATCCTCCCTCAATAAAGATTTTTTTCAAAATATATTGTAGATGATTGTTGACTTGTCATCAGGTACTCATAGTTTCCATGATGAAACTTAGCAAAATTTCAATGAAAGAAATTTATCATCTCCACCACAAAGAAAAGGAATGATGAAAGAGTTGAATAATTACAGTATATGATACATGTAGCTCTAGAAGCACTTGTTGTGGATAACTACATGTACATGTAAGCCCACCACTTACTTTCTTTTTCTGTCTATTGTAAGTTAATTCTAGACAGAACTTCATTTATATGCAACATGTCATGTATCACTGAATGTTTCCAGCGCTTCATTATAACCTTGACAAAGGCGCACAAGGATTCAAGAAATCAGTCCTTTGGTGTGTATATGTATCCTCATGGCGATCATGATGATTATTCTCAATCTCAAATCTTCTAGGTAATGCAACCAGCTTTGGTCAGTGGAGTCGTCTCGGCGGTGGTAGCGCCATCCTGGGATCAGACGTGACCATCATAAAGAACCCTTACAGCACCAAGTACGAAGCTTTCATGATATCTCCCAATGGCGAGATGCACAGGACATGGCAACACGATGCCAAGAGCTTCGCAGACTGGACAGCTATGGACTGTAAGACATTTCTCCTTTAAAGGGGTACTCCAGGCTGAAATTGATTATTTCTATAAATAAAAAGAGTAAAATTCACGAAGCAAAACGCTGAAAATCCCATCGAAATCTGAAAAGGAATAATGAAGTAAGTGAGTCAAGATTTATCTTTAGCAATATTTTGTTAAAATGGTTATATGCAAGCCCTCATGAATATGCAATAGGTTTCATTTCCAAATTATATCTTCTATTTGTACAAGAAATTATGATAATTTCATATTTGCATACATGATACTCTCTCTCTCCAGCTATATCTGTCTATGCTCTATCTATCTATCTCCTAATAACTTCCTTGAAATTTGCTTTATAATCACTATTTTATTTACATCAACTTAATTTTTCAGTTGCGCCCACATTCTCCACCGTTTCCAGACCTTCTGCTGAGGTGATGGGCTACAGCATCTTCAATGGCAAACTGATGATCGGCGGGGTAGGCAAGGATAATTACATCCACAGATGCTCTCAAACTACCTGTGACGGAGTGGACAATCCGTGGGGCTACTGTACGTGGGGATACTGGTACAAAACTGGAGGGAAGATCCCATTCACCCAAGGAGGGGTGACTAACAATTTTGCCATGAGCAGGAATGTACATTTTGGTGTTGAGTTGTTTGGAGTTCAAGAGGAAAGTGGACAGTGAGTTCCCTTTTAATTTAACTGTATTTAAAATAACACAATTTTGCAAAGATTGTACTACTAACCAGGAAGAAAATGTAAAGTACCAGGGATTTTGTGTAAAATTTCAGGCCCATTTAAGAAAGGACTTATGATTGAGGTAAGTTTTCCATTATCGTTACTTCTGTGATTTGAAGTTATATCAGTAAAGATTTCTGAACATTGTCAATACTGCTTGAAGGGTAAAAAGTTTGCGTTAAAGCGCATTTTTAAGAAATTGTTTGTGTTAAATCAAGGTTTAAAAAGAAAAACAAATATAAAAAAAGTTTCCACTGACCCCTCAAAACTAATTGATTGTCTTTGGTTATGACTCTGTGAACAGGGCACTTTGTATTCTGCTTTTATTCCATGATTATATTACTATATTTAGTTACATGTCACTGAATGAAAAAGAAAACTGATGAACTAAATCTAACAAGGTCAAACCATTGTGTTTGATCGATTCCAAAAGTTGTAAATAATGATAAGCCAGTCACACAATTTTGACCTTGACTGTGGGCAAACTTTGAGTTATTTCTTGTAATATGAGGCTATGGTCTGAGATAAGTTATCTAAATTTCATTAGGGTCACAGGAACGCAATATTTCTACCAAAGTTTGTGCTTGTTGGCTCACCTTGCCTTGTGTTATCTTTCTATTTGATTTTTTGACCATGGTTGTTCCAAATTTCGTTTTAAAAGAGGCCCTTTCTGTTTGAAAAAGGGTTTATTTCATGAGAATGATCACTTTGACAGACCTGAATTATAGAATGACCTAAAACAGGATGTATATTATTTTGACTGCACACATTCAACATATATACCTCTACCATTGCCAGATCAGATATATATAGCGTAAACATAGTAATTAGTAATAATATCTTCATTAATTTATGATTTGTTACTTTCACTGGTCAAGCTCAATAGGATTTCCATATATACCAGCAAAAATTATGGATGTGGTATGTGATGCACCGCCAAACATTTAGGCATTGAGATATAGACTGTATCGCTTGGTTTGATGAATATATTGCATTCTACTAAAGAAAATAAAATTTGTCACCAAAATGCATGGAAGGAATGGAGGTCTATTCACACACATAACTTTTCATGCATACAGAGGAATATGATGCTCATTTTAGCAAGATATATTCACCATCTTTATATAGCATTTTAGTGATGCATTCAAAACACGTATTTTGGTCTGCATCAATTGCCCGTGCAGTATCAGAGCATATTCCTAAAAACAATCTGAAATCCGATGAATGTCCCATAGGCTCATGTACAAAATTTGCCGTTAAATATGAGACCGTAAGGCGTATTCAACAGTCTAGTGTGCATGCGCAAATGCGTGAAATATACAACACGTACAACAATGAAAGCAATGTGATGCGCAGCATAGAGCACAATGAAACTCAATGTCGTCATAATGAACTACATGTAAGTCGCATGTCAATGACAAAATTGATCCTGATTAAGTGATGATGCCATGATGTGATAAGTGATGTGACTTGTTCAATAAAATTCCTCCCTCTTTTCTTTGGGGGCCAGGGGGATAGATGATAATTATTATATTGGATGGCTTTACTTCATGGAATACCAAAAGTATTCCACTTGTTATGGCCAATATTCCACGAAGTGCAGATGAGTGTAATACTTGCTCAAACTCTTGGAATATTTCTGCTATTCCTTTCTGAGCCATCCAATATAATACAATTACCCATTACTGTTGTTTCCCTTTAAAAACTCCTTGATAATTTTTTTTTCTGTGATACCCACCCCCATTTGGCAGGTTATGGCAGGCATGGCAGCTGGACAGAGATGCGTCCTGGAATACCTGGAGTAAGGTCCCGCAGGACCTAGCGAGGGCAGCATTTACCAACAACCCATACATCACCGTCAACAAGGGAGGCTGGTGGATGGCTTACGGACTTAATGCCACTGACCAGGTAGCCAATAGATTTATTTTTTTTTCTATTCCTTGATTTCTCTCTCTCTATCTGTCTATTTGTTTATCCATTTATCTCTCTCTCTGTCCTTACTATTTATGCATGTACATTTGTGTATGTCTCAGGAGCAGATCCAGGATTTTCCACAAGAGGGGGGGGGGGGACATTTTTGTCTATAGCAATCTTGACAAGCAACAAAAAAAAGGTCTTCACTTACATATGCAAGACATTTTCCACTAAAAGAGTACTTTTTTTCTATAGGGGGCACAGGCTGGATGTGCTGCCCCCCCCCCCCTGGATCCGTCACTGGTATGTCTGTATTTATCTACAGTATTCATCTACTACGATTTATTTATCTACCGTAAGTAACGGTGTATTAACCGCACCCGTGTATAAACCGCACCCCCAACTTTGGACTAAAAAAAAAAAAAAAAAAAAAAAAAAAAAAAAAAAAAAAATCCTCACATTTACATGCATATTTGAGGTACGAAGAAACAAAAACTAAGTTAAAGATTTCAAAGTATTCAAAGAGATTACCAGTATGCAGAAATCTGCTGTTCTTGATCAATTCATCTACAAATGTTAGCAAGAAAGAAAGGTCCCGCCAATATTGGCAATTTACACACTCACTCACCTCACAGTCACAGTGTACACACACACAGGGTCACAGCACTGCCTTTCTTGTACATTTCAAACTTCGATACGGTACCACTACCAGTACATCTTATCAAATTGTGATCTGTGTCTTTCACATTTCTTGCATCACAACCTCACAATCACTTTCAGAATTTGTCTAGCATTCGATGTCTTAGCATGAATTTTGGATACGGGATTACAGGAAGGTTCAAGAAACAAAGAAATTTGTATTTTTTCCAGTTGTTTGACGGCTTCGTGCCGTCTCTATCGTGCGTGGTGCACGGTGTACATGGTATCTTATGAAAAGCAAACGGGAAAGAAAAAAATAAGCTGGCGCGAAACGGGACTTTGAGGGGTTAAATTAAATGAATAGCGCCAGCTTAAGTCGCGCTAAAACCAAAATACAACGCAAGCTAGCTCTTGGCTCGCGCTCTCGCTCAGCTGTGACAAATTATTACCGAGAATGCTTGGCGTCTCTATGAACTTAGCCAGGGAACTTCGCTGCTTTGAATCGAGAATAAAGTCGAAATTAGTGTCATGAAGGTGGGTGCATTTGTTACGACAGTATTTGATCATAAGATCATAATAATCGCTACCCATTACCCGCGGCTCATACCCCTCTAAACGACATTGCACTGGGCGGCTACGGCCGGCCACTCGATGTGTTGTGAACTGGCAGACTTCTTACATGTTCGGGAGGGGCTACGCGGGCGGGCTCAGACCCGTCACCGTGTATAAACCGCACCCCCGACTTTTGCTTATATCCCGCCGAGAAAAAGGTGCGGTTAATACACCGTTACTTACGGTATCTATCTATCTATCTGTTTGCCTGTATGTTTGTATGTCTATTTATCTGTATGTATGTCAAAAAGTCTATCTATCTATATATTTGTCTGCCTATCTATCCTTCCATCCATTCATCCATTAATCTATCAAATTTTCTATTTATCATTTCATGATTGTTTTATTCAGCATGATTCCCCATTAATTCGTTAAGAATGGATAATGGAATAAAGTTCCAATTTAAACAGTTCTTGTTTCCACTGGGCTAAATTAGAGCACAGTCACTCAGCATTATATCATTCATGGTGCCCCCTTATTAGATATTTTTGAAATTATTCAAAATGCTTTTATTTGTAGTGGCCATTAATGCTGACATTCATTTTGTGAATGGTGTTTCAAATATACTTATCTCTATAACTCATTTCATTAATGATTTTTTTTTTGGTAATTTTGTTTGCCCCCCCCCCCCTTCACTTGTGCGCCTTGAGCATCTCTTACGAGATGGATATGGTACCTAATAAATTGCATTTATTATTATTATAAATTATTTTCACCATCAGTATTTACATGTAGCAAGGTTGTTTCCATTGTTGTTGGCACTTGTTAGTGCTGTTGTCGAGGGCAATGCCAGTAAAGATGTAGCCTCATGTCGAGGCCCTGGCGGCTGCTTCCCGAGCGAAGCGAGGGATTTCCTAATTCGCGAAGCGAATTAGGCCCGGCTAGCGCAGCAAGCCAGGGCCTCTTGACATCTGAGCTGAATTATATATTCATGAGGAACGTCTTCCTAATGAATATACATGAGTCATGAATATTACCGGTCATCTAGTAAACTAATGTCAATGAAATGTCAAAGCTGTTTCGTGCGGGGTTCGAAATACTAGTAGTCCAATCGAGTCCACTTGCTTTTCTGCAGGGGATTCATTTAATTGCGGGACACTAAAGGGAATATAACCAGCAAAATGATACAAGTAGTGGTACTACTATTATAGTACTAGCATTTGAGTACTAGCCGTAACAGACCCATCACCGCCCCGAAACTTCCCGGGAGATCGGCCTGGTCAGACTCGAGTCAAGTAGAAGCACCAACTGAACAACTCGACTCCAGCATTCCCTCACTGCACCGCGGAGATCGATAATCGACGCAAGTGGAATCGCATGAAAGATTGGGAAAAGATTACATTTTTTCCATATCCTGTAGGTAGATTTACATACACATCTCGTCCTTTCAGTGCAGATTTAATTTCATCGTTTTGCAAATCCTTAAATCGGTCAATATTCAGCATTTTAGAGGCATATTCAATGCTCTTTGATATTTCGTCGTCACTCTTCGCCAACAATCCACGGGTCACCATTCAAGATGAGCTCATGAATATTCAATATGATGTCATAGCAGCCCGCGCTCTCATTGGTGAAATTCGGCTCAGATGTCAAGAGGCCCTGGCTCGCGCTCTGCTTCGATATAACCCTCGCTTTGCTCGGGAAGCAGCCACCAGGGCCTCAACAAGAGACTAGTAAAGATGAAGCTTAGTAGCTGGTGATATTGGTTTCACAACAGTTCCTAATGCATTGCCGATTTGATCATTTTAATTCTCCACACAGATTGTAGTAATGGAGCCAGCGCGATCTCTCAACGTCACACCAGAGACTGTCGCCTGGGCCAAGAACCTGTCCGTTTCCTGGTCTGTGGCTGTGGACGAAGCCACCCACATGGACTGGGTGGCTATCTTTCCCTCTGGAGCAAACAATGATGAATATGTGGATTACAGGTAGGTCTGTACTCTGTAGGTCCCTATGACTCAGAGATCCATTTCACATGAATTTCACTTACATATTCTTATAGAATGGTATCATGCATAAGTAATTAGCGACATATGGCCAGCCATGTATCCGGTAAATTTGCAATACGTCTGGTGATTACTTATGCATGGTTGTAAAAAAATTGATTTTGAGCCAAAAAATTCCACCATTCTATAAAACAAATGACACACAGGTTTGTTTGTGCATTGGTATGACTAGTGAGCATGCAGTAACTATGGAAACTTGTCTAGACCCACTCAGCTGCGCCTCGTGGGTTGAACAGTTCCATAGTTACCTTATGCTCTTAAAACCTACCGATGCACTCACATCTGTGCATCATTTGTAAATTAGTCAATGCATGGACCATGTACTAGTATATCAGTTTTAAAGAGGGCAACCAATGGTTACAACAAATTTATATATGATTAAGAATAGAATTTTAAGCACTAGGATTCTTGCAGATCTATGGACAAGAGTTACTTGAACCATTTGATTTGAAGAAATCATAGTTAGAAGCATATTTATACAATGATATGACACAGAGCATACAGCATTTAAGATTAAGAAACATAGTTTTAGCAAAGGGTATCACCTCATGTGGAATGAAATATTCATTGAAAAAAATATATACATTGTGTACTTTTTCATAATTCACCTCACAGTGGGAAATAATGAAAAAATGTTAATTTTTTGGTATCATGCTTGACCCATTTCATGTATTCTTCTGTGTCCGTCACTCCTTTGAGTCCAAACAAGTACTCCAAAAGATCAAGCATGCATTGTTTGCATTGGTACAGTATAGCCCCATAAACTATTAATCGTGTACTTAGTGGGATGTTGTGTTTTCATTACAGATTTGTTCAAGGAGGCCTCAATCCTGGTAAGAATCCGGTAAGAGCTGGAACGGTATCAATGGCTTCATATCTACCCAATGGATCGTATCAAGCCAGGTACCTTGTCAACAGGAAGTACGTCAGCATCGTCGAAGAGTGTAAGTTACATGACGTTTGCTCCGGCCAGCGACATTTGCTCCAATGGAAAATCTACGCGTTAAGCCCAACATAAAACCCAACCTCCAACACTAGATGAACCCTAATCCTTATCTTTACATTAGTCTGAACCAAACACTCTATTGCAATCCTAACTCTAACCCTATACCCTCTGACACGTTGAGAACGGAGCAATTGTCACAGGGGCATACGCCATGTCACCACTTACATGAGGCTCATTCTTTTTTTAGGTTGTCATCACTGACACTTTCCGGGAAATGCTTCTTCTTCTTTTTTATTTCTTTACTAGATTTTTATATGAATCCATAAATGTTCTTTGATTTCCTATTAAGCGGGTAGTTAACCATGGTAGTAAAATACGGGGGCTGCGGAATTGTTTTTAAAGATAGGGGGGGGGCACTGACCATGCAAAAAATCACAATCAGATGGTCATTTTCTGTACACGGTTATGGAAAAAAGTGGGGGCATCTGCGTCCCCTGAAATAAATGTGTGGAAGGAAGGAGATAGAGAAACAACATGGTGAGAAATAGGACAGGGAATAACAAAGTTTTCCTTGTTTTGGGGGAAATTTAGGTGATTAAGACTGAAATTACACAATTTTTTTTCTTTATTTCTAGATGTGACCTACTACAATGAATCCCATGATAGTGAATTATTGCAGCTGTACCAGGGCGTGTTCACTGGACTGGGTGTGTTCAACAAAGGGATAGCAGAATGCGTCAATGATAGCCTCCTCACTGTAGACAAGTTTCAAGCTGCTTTCGATGCCTTTGAAAGTGCTGAGGTAATGACTAGTCTGCCAGAACAGACTCTTATTTCTTAATTCAACAAATTCATGAAGGTCGTTTTGAAAACCGTCGGTTGAAGGCATGGTTTATGCAGATTTCCTGTATAGATTATGCTTATTAAACTGAACCGCATACATAGGAAAAATGTCCAATACTGATGCACGCTTTTGTCACAGTGCACCAAATTAATGCCTGTTGCCATGGTTAAGCACGCTATGTTTTTCATGAGCCCACTGTTTAGAAGAGTGGACTCATTATTTTAAGCGTATTTGATACAGGAAATCTGCATTAACCATGGGTTCAACCAATGGTTTTAAAATCGGGCCTTTGAATTTTGTAAGAAAGAATTTGAAATTTTGATCATTCTGAGGTGTTGTTGCGAAACAATTTTCCTTTTTTGTAACTTTATTGGACAATCCTATAGGGAATACCTTTTCTTCCCTTTTTGAGCAAAATCATCCCTATTTTCCAGCTAAATGTGCTGGGAGTTATGAATAAGTCTTGAAAGTATCATAGCACAAATTCTGATTTGTATGAAATTTCAAATCAGAAGTTATATCCATGTTAACTTATTTTTTTTTTTTTAAAGATTGAAATGATAATTTGAAATTCACAATCTCAATTGCTCTCTCATTGCTTGCAAGTTCAGACTACTTCAGCATGTTACAAAAAGAAAACATGGAGGGAATTTAGCCTTCAAGCTCAATGATGACTTTTGCTTAATTTTGACATCTGGTAAAAGGCCAATCTACCCATCTTGAGCCAGAAGGGTAAACCTAAACATATTGCAATGGTTGTAATTGAAATAAGATGAAAATAACGGTATTCTATTGATGTCATGGGTTGTATGCATGTTATTGAGTCAGACGTGTCTTGTGCTCACATTTCTTATGTCACATCCCATGAATATCTAAATCGTTTTTTGTCTCACCTGCATAGCAGAGTGAGACTATAGGCGCCGCTTTTCCGACGGCGGCGGCGGCGTCAACACCAAATCTTAACCTGAGGTTAAGTTTTTGAAATGACAGCATAACTTAGAAAGTATATGGACCTAGTTCATGAAACTTGGCCATAAGGTTAATCAAGTATTACTGAACATCCTGCCCGAGTTTCATGTCACATGACCAAGGTCAAAGGTCATTTAGGGTCAATGAACTTAGACCATGTTGGGGGAATCAACATCAAAATCTTAACCTAAGGTTAAGTTTTTGAAATGTCATCATAAATTAGAAAATATATGGACCTAGTTCATGAAACTTATACATAAGGTTAATCAAGTATCACTGAACATCCTGCATGAGTTTCACGACACATGACCAAGGTCAAAGGTCATTTAGGGTCAATGAACTTTGGCCGAATGGGGGTATCTGTTGAATTACCATCATAACTTTGAAAGTTTATGGATCTGATTCATGAAACTTGGACATAATAGTAATCAAGTATTACTGTACATCCTGTGCAAGTTTCAGGTCACATGATCAAGGTCAAAGTTCATTTAGGGTCAATGAACTTTGGCCAAATTGGGGTATTTGTTGAATTACAGCCATAAATTTGAAAGTGTGTTGGTCTAGTTCATAAAACTTGGACATAAGAGTAATCAAGTATCTCTGAACATCCTGTGCGAGTTTCAGGTCACATGATCAAGGTCAAAGGTCATGTAAGGTCAAAGAACTTTGGCCACGTTGGGGGTATTTGTTGAATTGCCATCATATCTCTATAAGTGTATTGGTCTAATTCATAAAACGTGGAAATACGAGTAACCAAGTATCACTGAACATCTTGTGCGAGTTATAGTAGTTTTCAAAATCAGCACTGCTGCTATATTGAATCGCGTGATGCAGGTGAGACGGCCAGAGGCATTCCACTTGTTTTTTTTCTTGGGTAGAAAATTGAAATATTTGTCAAAATATAAACAAATGAAACCTACTTGCTAATTTTCGCACTGCCTCATTAACCATACAATGCAGACTTTAAATATGCTTTAAAAAATCAAGAGATCAAAAAACCATTGGCTCCTATTATCCTTGCTTTTCTATGTATTTGTAACTGATTGGCTATAACTTGTGAAGTGGTTATTGTTATTGTATTGGATAATACATTCATTCATTCATATTTTTCACCTAAAATGCACAATATATTTTGTATTGTTTGCTAAAAGGGTATACATAGATCGATGGCATTACATTCATTGCGTTCTGAGTTTAGTTCCCCTTTGAGCAATGATGAATGTACTTTGCTTTGTAAAAAAAGACTATTTTTACATGTGAGTAATTGTTGAACCTGCAGGTCTACGAAGGTCTTACACTCCTGGGAACAGCCTTACAAGACGTCGCCCTGACCCTGAGGCAATGCGAGGAGATCTACATCGCAGAGCAGCTGGAGAAGTTCATCAAGGACCTCGTGGAGTGCACGGAGACCGACTGCACCGACTTCGTCGTCGACGTCCTGGAGGAGATCATCATCCTCTACGAGAACGAGTACGAAATCTACGGCGATATCAAGGGCGCTACCAACAGCTTCAACCTCCTTGAGGCATACCAGCAGGGAGGGTTGTGCATCGGACGGCTGGTCAGGGCATGTCTTGGGATAGTGCCATCAGGGATGATGGACGATGACGGGAGAAGTGATGCGAGGACAAACGGAAAACTCAGGTGGACTAAACTGGACAAGAGTATGAAGGTATCGGTAGTAAATGTGTGAGGTTATTGTTCGAAATGGCAAGAATAGATACAGTACATCTGGGGCCTGTCTTACAAATAGTGATTGATCCGATCAATCGCAACTATGGAAATCCAGCAAAGTCAACATATAAAATGCATGTTTGTTCCAAAATTTTCTAGATATGAATGTATATCCATGGATTAATTGATTTCTTGACAATTTGGTGTGTTCTCCTTCGTTTACAAAGCACAATTTACCAATTTCCTCTAGAAAAAATTATGACACTAATGGATTTCCATAGAGTTACGATTGATTGGATCAATCGTAACTCTTTGTAAGACGGGGCCCTGGGTGTTTCTTACTTCTGGGGCAATGAGTACTTTGTAAACGAAAAATATTCAGTCACTGTTGTATGAAAAAAATTGCTATTGTACTTTTATGGATGATGTAAAGAGGGAAAACAATGTGGGAACTAATGGTGGCCTAACATTGAACAAGGGTTTGAAGGTATCCATTGTAAATTTGTGAGGTTGTGGGTGCTTCGTACTGCTGGGGCAACAAAATTTTTTAAAGAAATTAATATTCATACCCTGTTGCATGAAAATTGCTATTGTTTTTTACCATGGAGACATAGCAACAATAACAACACTCAATAGCCAATTAAACGATTCTGTGGAAGTTAATTTCAAAGTTACCATCGAGATAATACATAATGATTTCTGTGCAATAGAGCATAATGTGATTATATTAGAATCATTTGTTTAGGCTTCCACATTCATATTTCTTTATTTACTTGATTCTTAAAGTCAGAATGAATTTGCACACAATTAGCATGAAATAAATATATAATTTGATGGGAAAAAGGAAATCCATATATATACTAGTAGGTATTTGTTTGCTTTGTATTTTCTCAAGGTCTCTGCTTTATTTTGCTCCATTATCATGTTGTCCCAGTTATGAATTGCCACTTGCCGTCTAATAATATTTACCATATATGCTATATTACTTGTTATTATGTAATCTTGATGTAAACACTGTGGAGCACTAAATGATGAACTTTAGTGTAATATATTGTAGGTACTCATTATATGGAATTACAATAAAACAGTCAATAATGTAGCCAAAGCGAAAGAGTATGCAAGTCATGAGTTCATGATTTAATTCTGTACAACAATCCGCCCATGTATTTGTGGATTCAGCAGTACGTATTTACATATACAGTGTAGATGTATCTCTTGAATTTCTCTTCGCCTTTTGCATGTGAAGGCCAAGGCAAGGATTGTCATATTCAAGCATGCATCATACTGGTTGTGCTTGTTATGGACCTCTCTACAAGATATTTTGGAATTGGAGTGGCTTTAGCAAATTTTCCACTTCTAATTATGTACTGAACCATTTCATAAAACAAATGATGCACAGATATATACCCATGTAAGTATGTATGATGTCAGTGGTGATGCAGGCTTCTTTGGTATTTGAAACGTTATACCCTTTGAAGTGCATTGCATCACCAATGTCCACGTTCATGTGAAAACACACCCTGACTCGCAAGAGTGCATTATTTGTATACTCCCATGATGTGGCATATATTTTTGCTATTCAGGCTCTAATCATGTGTAGTAATTAATTTCAATTGGACATGAAGTAGTAATCTTTTTTTTTCTTTTTGCACTTAATATCTTTTTGTTTCATTCATTCCATTGCCTCAAATGATTAAATCTTAAATGGTCTTCCAGTACTTTATACATTCGGAGATAAAATGTTAATTGAGGAAACTTATTTTTAGTAATCAAGCATGAATTACTATTTGATACTTTGTGTGTGAGATTTTTGTGCTTAATTGTTGAGAGATGTGAAAAGGGTCTTCACTATAGAATTATATAGTAACTGAAAGAGCAAAGGTGTAATGCTTGCATGAATTGTACAAGCAGATATGAGATGAATTTTACTACATAATTATGTCTTTGGTGTAAGGTGTGCATTTGAGGATTGTAGGTGATCAGTGGAAGCAGTACTAATATTTATTTCTAAAATTCTTCTTGAAAATGTAGTCTTTGCTAATTAGAGATGTTTTATATCTTTATGATTGTTTTTTCTATAAGTGTTATTCAAGAAATGAGCACACCCACCATTTAAGAAATTTGCAAACTTTTTTTAAAAAGCTTATCTAGTATTTTCTGTATTATGAGTATGGCCTAGTTATCTTTTGAACACTATTGCAGGGCATGATTTTAGCCTGTGAGGAGATACTGTATCCAAAATAAAATCATTGGAACTTTGGAATGTTTTCTCTCAATATTATCCATACTTCAAGCAAGACTGGTCTAAGAATAATGCCCTTGGGCATTGAGCTTGAAATGAAACACACATTCTGTACATCAGCGCCTAGTTCTGTAGACTTAGTAAATCCTCTCAACACCAACACTATACAGTGTAGTTGTCCCATTACAGAACCAGGCACCAATACAGACTGTGTGTTTAATTTCAAGCTCAACGCCCAAGGGCATTATCCTTACATCAGTCTTGCTTTAAGTTTGATGTTGTGGCTGGTGTGTGTTGAGCCTCAACACAAAGCCAAGCATTCAACACTGTTCTTAAAATAACCCAATCTTTTATCAGAGCATCATAAAGTGGTTTAATCTGTACATTTGCGAGCATAAGTTGCTTATTTCTTGAACTGATTAATAGTAGCCACAGGCCTTAACCACCTGCAATAGTTGATCATACAGATGTTTAAGCGATGCATAAGTATTCTAGTCTAGCATAGTAAATGCATGTGCAGTATTGCATGGTCTAAGGAATAATGATTAATTAATAGTAATGATGATATTGTATGGCTTTTCTTCATTTGATACCAGAAATATTCCACCTGTTAAAAAAGGGCAATATTGCACTCACGTTTAATTTGTGCAATATTCACCCTAACTTGCAGAATATAAACTAGTTTCCCATTCTGAGGCATCCAATATGATGTAATTATGTTTATGATACCAAAATTGATAATTATGGATGTGGATAGTTCAAAATGGACCACAGAAAATGGGGAAAGAAAAGGGGCATGTAGTTGTCAGACCATGCTGAAGATTAGGATTGTGCAATAGTATTTGAGGTTGAAGATTGAATACGTGTTAGGCTGAAATAAGAAGAAAATGGTACGTGACATGATGTGAAAAGGCAAAAAATGATAACTGGTGCGTGCGCAGTGAAAATTGTATGTACATTTAAAGACTACCACACTGGGGGCGTCATGTTTTTCAATCTGAAGAACATGGTTTCAAATCCAAGCCATGGTATGTTTTCCTTCAGCAAGAAATTTACTACTCTTGCATAAGTGATATGCACTGCATACAGTCAAGATGAAACGGTTAGGGAATTAGAAGAAATGCTGATTTATGCAGTGGTTCTGGTAGTGGTGATGATTATGATAGTCACATACTGTATCTCAGTGACATACATACAATGTATATATTCATTATATGATTTCTGCTACATAAAATAATGACAATAATGCATGTTTATTCTGAAGTTGTACTTAACATGACGAAAATTTACAGTAAAGAAACACTGGTGTTTCATTGTTTTGTTAACATGATTAATACATTTATCACTTGTTTTCAGCTAAAGGGTTGTTTTTCAGTAGGTTCTTGATCGTTTTATTATCCCTAAGAAAAACCAGCAAACGTACTTATTGAACATTTCTGTGATGGTATGAAAAATTACCTTACTGCAACAAAAGTCAATGAATTTGGTTGCAATTTTTTTTCAAATAAATATTTATCATTCTCATACTTGCAAGTCTTCTATGTTTTTTTATTGTACATGTTGTATTGCCTCTAGAGATATTACCTTGGTAAAAGTCCTTTTCACTTTTAGCGGGAATCCTGCTTGGCAACATTTCATTAAGCTGCTCGTAAGTTATACATGATTTCACGCCTGACTTGTGACCCTTTGTGCTACATAAGATACCCCAAAATACTCTTTGAGGAGTGAATTTTCTGTAATTCTCATTGAATCTCAAGATAAAAACCCTTTCAATTTGCATTCGTATTCTTAACAGGATTTTAATCTGCAAAGATCAGGGGTCCGTTTCATAAAACATGTTATAAAAACAAATTTACAATAACAGTCAAAAGCAACTGAAATTCTTCAATCTGATTGGCCGATAGTACATTTGTTATAGAAATTGTGCATTTGTTATTATAACAAGTCTTAATGAAACTGGGCCCCAGATTTCAAGTGTAGCAGATGGTTATCAAAGCTATTGAGAATCAGAGCACTAGAGAAACGGGTCACCAGGTCCCCGTCTTTCAAATCGTTGTGATTGATCTTATCAACCAACAGTTAAAAGCTACTGAAATTCTTCAATCCGATTGGCTGATAGTACATTTGTTATAGAAACTATGGAGAGCCAGCCATTTAACATCTGAAATGCGTACGTCTGTCTAAAAAGGGTAACGCACACCTTACGACTGGTCCACGGTTCGATTTCGGAACAAATTGCATTTTGCTTATTTTCTGAAAATGTGAATAAAAGATATTTTATTTCAGGTTAAAATTAAATATAAAAAATACTAATATAAAAATGTTAAATGATTTCAAGCCTTTATTTTAGAGTGTTGCCCAAATTGTTTTAAATCGTACAATGTGGGTACGATTTGAAACAATTTGGTACGCTATGACTTCATCACGACTAGATGTTAAATTCGCTTTTATTCTAATAAGGGCGGTAGCGTAGTCACATATTTGAACATAAGATTTGTACGATGATTTAGAACTTTAAATAGTATTCAATGTCTCAATATTCGCATCAAATTTTACGTTTTATTCCAAAGTCGGTACGTTGCAGACTAATCGTAAGGTGTGTGGCGGCCTTAAAATAGTTTCCAACAATGATGTACATTCATGCATGCATCTTGATCTTGGCAATTCAATGTGCTTCTCGTTTATAAATACACATTGTGCATATTTCCTGCCTTAAAAATTATGGATGGATTTACATGGTTAGTGCTGATCAGATCAATCACAACTATGATTTATCTGTAAGATGACTTGTAAATAGCTTTAATACTGAAACAAAACATGAACTGGGCATTGTGGTGTAATCCAATTACAAATTGTTGCAGAGTTTCTATGTTTATCCCTGGTCGCGTCTTTCAGATGGTGCATTAAAAGGTTGGACCCAGACATCAATAATCATATCTGGGGCCCGCCTTACAAAGACTTGCGATTGATCCGATCAATCGCAACTATGGAAAGCCAGCAAAGTCAACATATGAAATGCATGTTTGTTCAAAAAAAATTCTAGATATGAATGTATATCCACAAAGTCAATGATATCTTGACAATTTGGTGTGTTCTCCTTTGTATACAAAGGACATTTTGCAAACTTCCTGTAGAAAGAATTATGACACTGATGGATTTCCACAGAGTTACGATTGATTGGAACAATCGTAACTCTTTGTAAGACAGGGCCCTGGTCGCGTCTTTCAGATGGTGCATTAAAGGTTGGTCCCAGACGTCAATAATCATGTCTGATTGACACACATAGAAAGCCCAATCACACACACACACCACCCTAGCACGAAATTTATTCTTGTAACTTTGCCATCTATAACTTCCACAAAATTCTCAATTTTGATTGGTTGTTGAGCACTGTTACATGGGGATTACTATGGGATGGCAAAATGATATAACATTATTATGAATTTCATGCAACAGGTCTTTGAATTTCATCTTGGACTTAAATAACAGCAAGGGGAAAGAAAAGGGAATAGTAAATAATGACAATATATTGCATTTATTGCTACAACATACATACATACTGTATTGGATAGTGAATAAATGATTGCTTTGGATAACTTGTAATTAGATAATTCATAATCATAATATTGCTGAAATGTAAGAAAACTGCAATTAAATAGGTGCACATTTTTCATCTTTTAAAGATCCAATGATACATTATTACAATTATATTCTCTCTACTTTAATGATTTCATTTTGGTAAAATTTAATCCTCATACTACTCAAATAAAGAGAACGACACACAATAAATAGGTACCTAGACTAAATGACACATATCTCATGAAAGGAAATGATAAATTCCATTTCTCTACTCATGAATAATGTCAAATTGATATAAAGACACTGCAAATCCACAAAGAATCACAGTTCTATAATCATTTTCGATAGAAATGTAAGCGCAAGAAAATTACTAACATAAATAGACAACCAGTAAACTCCTTTTATTATTAAAGTTTTGTGCTCGGACTTTATAAATCTTTGTGCTCTGACAAAATAAAATCTAGATTTAATTTTAAATGTAAATGCTGTAGTGTAAATATAAAATACAATATAAATATAACCTTTATCTATTCATGAAAAAAACCTCTTAAAAGTATGCTGTGTTTTAACCTCTTGTCTAAATATTGCAGATAAAGCTACATTGTAGGTTGTACTGGTAATTTTTGTGTGATTGTTTTACTTTTACCATCACATGAGAGGGTAAGGTACTCTCTGAATAATGGGATGTCCAACTCAAATATTAAACTTGTAACATAAATATTTGTAGAATTTTTTTTCCTTCCTTGTTTATAACTGATCCTGTTGTATATACTCCAATCTTTTGTAATTGTATTTAAAGGGCAAAAAAACCGGCAGCCTTTATAGCCCCACCTCAAGTCCTAAACTAATCATATCTGGCCAGGTTTATTACCCATAATGCAACATTCTGGGCAGTATAGTCTTGTGATGTAAACCAAATTGAATGGTACACACCAATTCACTACTCGTATCCATACCAAAATAATTATGTTTTCAATTAGAAGCAAAACTTTTCCTCTCCAAAACATTTTAACCCCAACCACAAATAAAATTATATGCTAATTTTTCCTCTTTTATTACTTGTTATCTCAAGGGGAGAGGATATATAGTTTAGCAATTCATAACACACAGTCAATGAGAGACAACACACAGTTCACTCCATCCCCCCTATAAATTGTAATAAATAAAGTGATTGTATGTTGACTGAAAAAATGGCTTTTTAAATTAAATAGAGTTGTGCAAATCGTCCTACACAAAGCTAATCGCTCATATACATGTAATTTATATTAAAATATTTACAACTGAATACTATAAATAACATGAAATAAATACTGAATAATGACCAAAAACCCATGTTATTCAGCAGATTTCAGTCATATGGTATGCTAGAAAACCAGTACAAAGCCTCTAATGAAAGGCAACTTTAGCCTGTATATTCTACTACAGACCTTTGTTATAAAGGTACAGTAGCAATACCTTTTTCTACAGAATGGTTAACCTCAAATTACTTTAATATGCAGATTTGGACAGCCGAGCAAAATGAAACTTCTAATTAATATACTGTATATATCCTATAGATGCCCTGTACACAATATGGTAAATCGATACCCTTTTTTCTAATTTAATAAAGGAGAATTTAAGAGTATTACAGTAATTTTGAAGGATAAAATAATAATAGTATTAGTGATGTCTTATTAAGCGCACACACCGTCCAGAGACGCTCTTGTCGCTAGCCCAGCAACAGTTCCTTCGGATATACATAAATACATATCATAACAACTACAAATATAAGTGTAAATGAAGTAAAAAAGAAAAAAAAAGAGAGATCATAAGTTGCTATTAAACGTACAGTCTTGTATCACCCAATGGATTTCCTAGTGGGGCCTGGTGCCCTCCTGTATGTATGTCTCATTAAATGATTACATATAAAAATACTATAGCGCTCAGTAATAACAACTGACTATGAGTTGTGGATAACTTCTTTATGCAGTATTATGAAACAACTCCTCTGTACAGGTATATTATAATGTACATGTACTTGTATCAATTTAGGATTTTCCTAATACAGAGGAACTTTTCAAACAGTATTATAATCCTGCATAAAAAAGTTACCTGCAACTTTATGAAAGACTGGTATATGAAGTGCAAACAATGTTAGTTTACATCCTTTTCTTACATTTAAAATAATCACATTTCATCTCCTAAATCTCAGATTGAATCTGACAATTATTATTTTACATTAACAATACATTAAATAGTCCCTGGGTATTTTTATTCTTGTCACGGGGGGGGGGGGGGGGGGGGGGGTAGGCATTATTTCACTAAATGCTAAGATATCAATGAAAAAAATTCTTGGGTTACAAATTTGGTTTAAAAAGTGGGCGGCTACATGTAGGGCAGTCTGCAGCATACCTTGTCCTGTCATAACAGCGCCCTCTTGAATCCTGGGAACGTGCACCTTTAACATAGCAATGTCATGGAAATTAATGTACTAGCCAATATTTGTACTCTAATTCTGAGAGATAACAATGCCAGCTTGTACCTCATACTTCTTATTCTGAATTTCTCAGGGTACGTGTTTTCATCAAACAATGAGATGGCACAATTCCCTTAACCCTAAAATTTCATAAAACATACCTTCAATGACTCTTTCAATTTCGGCAATTCATGCATGATATCAGTAGCTTTAAACAGTAGCTGTTAATACGGTCATTGGTACAATTTTTATGAAAAGGGGCCAAGAAACATCCGCATACGCCACTACCAGCTGAGATCGTAGATCTTAGTAGCCGCAATCATCAAGCGATCCTTGAAGTGTACAGAGTTGTAATTGCCTGGCGGAACAGAGCTGAAACCATGTTGAATGCCCCACCAGCTAGCAGCGAGGGCGCCAGACACATTACCCTGGCCTGCATGGAACATTGAGTTGTTACAAAGATCCTCCCAGCTACTCCCCGACGAAAGCAAGGCGTCATAACTGTGAATAAATTTGAAATAAACAAACAGGTAAATGAGATTCCCTCAAAATAGCCTTCACATATCAAGGTGGAAGCATTTTGTTATTAAGTATCAGATATCAATATTAACAGGTATTATTCATTAATATAAAATTCAAATAGATTTTCAAAGTCTCAAGAAATTTTGACTTCTTTTAATCCATTTACCAGCATATCTAACTAAATACAAAGCTAATAACATTTATTCTGTTGTTCAAAATTTATCAATTGTCATCCCTAATTTCCTTTGAGATATTTTTCATTATCGATTAAGAAAACATGGCTGGCTGAAAAAAAGGATGAATTAATTAGGAATCTTTTCTCTCTCCCTCCCATTCTTAATGTTCTCTTTTTGGTAGACTGAGACAAAGTATGAGTTTCTGTCCTTCATAATTGGTAAAACTGTCTGAAATAGCAGAAATAGATGTACTACAGTAATCTTGAGTAAAATATATTTTTTTTTAAAGGAAAATATTATTAAACAGATTTCAAAACTTCTTGGTTTGAGAGAAAGCTGGGCAAAACCAATCCCTCAAAAAAAAAATTTGTAAAATTTCCTGTGTGAATTCATGACCAATCTGATTCCATCTTAAACTCACGCTATAAGAGTTGCATCGAGTCCAGTCGCGCCCAGCTCCTTATCAGGAAGAGCAAGACTCTGGTAGAATTCATTCCTCTTCTTCATGTCGTACCTCCTTGGAAACTTTGGCTTCCTCTCACCGTCAATAATATCTCTCCTCCTCAAATACTCTTTCCATGTTTCCTCAAAAATCTGATATAAAAAATTGGTAAAAGAATAAAATTAGTCACAGAATGATGAAATTATAACATATAGAGAAGTTAAACACGTAAACATTTTTTTTAAATGTTGCTTGATTTTCATGCCTTGAGTGTCATAAACACAAGCACAACTTTAATCTTTTAAAATGATCTCTTTGGTGAGGGGTATTTATGAGACTCAACTGTAGAAATCTAAGAATATGAAGAAGGTAAACATTGAAAACAGGAACAAGAAAAAAAAAACAGTGCAAGAATTAGTCCTAATCATTTCCGGGAAAAACACACAAAATCAGTGATGAGGATGATGATGGTGACTATGATGAAGGTCTCCCATACATAGTTGTAGAGGGGAAGAAAAAAATGAGAAATGAATGGAAACTAGAAAAAATGGGGCTAGGACAGAGGGAAATTTCAGTCTGGACCCTTGTCACCTAAACCTAGTAAAAACAGACATTTATTTAAAAGTATCAGATCATCTACTCTAACATTCAAAACTAGTTGAATAAAACTGAAATCACTGATTTATTCAATGTGAAAAATTCATTTCTCCAGATTATCAGATTTCTGATACATGAATTGTAACATTATTTTGTAAATAAAGACCATTTAAGTTTCAATAGTAAATCCACAACAACAAATCCTGACCCAACTGAAGTAGCCTACCATGACATGTCTATTTTAATTTTTATTAGGCCTTGAGTAAATCAAACTGAAAAATCTTTATAATTATAATTGCAGTTTGCTATTTCATTCTACATATTTTTGACAGTGTCTGAGTAGACCTATCTGATGAGTTTACCTGATACGTTGACATAGAATAGATGGATCCATTTTGGATGACAACTTTGCCACTGGACGCCACATACTCTAGGACCATCGGAATAGTCGCCATTAAACCAGCGCCCCATTCTCTTAATTCCCTCTTCTGAATGGCATAGGATGTGAATAACGCAGCGGTCACTCCTCCCATGTACGCTACTGGATGATGGTGCAGTATTCGGCTGATGTCCACAGCAGCGGCGATGAGATCCCGAACATGTTTCGCTTTGTGAAATCGAAGACCCACACTGAAGCATCGAATGGCTGCCGAACTGTGAGTTGCATGGTCGTCGTAGTCCTGAAATATGCCATAATCTATATCGCTCGGTTGGAGACGAGAGACTTTATTCAAGAGGTAAGTACTTATTGGTTTATTGGTCATATCAGTAGCCATACAATCCGCGTAACGCATAGCGACATCGCGTACCAATTCCTCGCCAGTCTTCCCCGTCGCTAATGCTTCAATTGTAAAGACCGCAAACACCCCTTCCTCCGGGACGGGCCAGGCGGGAGGAGCCACCGTGATCGCCCGGAGTCCCCCGAGCCCCGCGATAATTTTCTGCTTTTCATCGCTCGATTTGCCAGTTCCGAATTTTTCGTTTTTACTACCAAGTGCATTACCTGCTATCCCGAGGACAAGAGACGCTTGGAAACTCTCGAGAGACATTTTAAAAGCACGTCAGTTCATCATTTTAGGGATATTCCATGTAAAATCGGGGCAAAAGTCATCTTGGTAGCCGTGGATACGAAACGCTCGTCAAGTTGTAGATCAACGAACGTAGAGGGTGTAAACACAATTGCTTGTCGATCGAAACTGCTCATTCTCGAGTCAGACCGGCGGGGGGTGATGATTATGATGGTGATGATGATTGATGATGATGATGATGATGATGATGATGATTATGATAATCATGATGATGAAGATGATGATGAAGATGATGATGATGATGATGATGATGATGATGATGATGATGATGATGATGATGATGATAATGATGATGATGAAGATGATGCATGATGATATGGGGATGATGAGGATGATAATGATAATTATGTTGGTGATGATGATGATGATGATTATGTTGGTGATGATGATGAGGATGATGATGATGATCATGATGATGATCATGATGATGATGAAGATGATGATGATGATGATGATGATGATGATGATGATGATGATGATGATGATGATGATAATGATGATGATGAAGATGATGCATGATGATATGGGGATGATGAGGATGATAATGATAATTATGTTGGTGATGATGATGATGATGATTATGTTGGTGATGATGATGAGGATGATAATGATAATTATGTTGGTGATGATGATGATTATGTTGGTGATGATGATGAAGATGAGGAGAAGGATGTTGAAGATGATGATGGTGATGATTGAAGTTAAAACAAAAAATGAAATTAATGATAATCATGATGAAGAATGATTATGATCATTATCGTGAACACCATCGTCATCATTATCATCGTCAATATTATATAACAATGCTAACAATAATGATAATGCAGCCATAATTCAGACCCTTTTATAATATTGATGTATTTGAGACTCATAATTGGTTGCAAAAGGGGTTAGATCCATTTTGGACCATTCCGAGAAAAATCGTTTTTTATTCCCCCATTTTGCAATATTCTTATGAGAAACTAAATTGTCATGATGTACTACCCTATCATGTGAACATAAAATTTGATATAAAAGAAATCTACCTGTCTTCAATTTTTTTAAATTATCATTGTGGATCTAACCCCTTTTGCAAGCAAACTGAAATTAATCTAATCCTTAAATAAAAAAGTGATTTCTCTTTGCCATTTTTATTCACGTTTTCATGTGAATTTCATTTTTTTGTATCATCAAGAGAATAAAAATATATAGATTTTGAGAGAAAAAACAATAAAAATTATTGAAAAATGGATCTTACCCCTTTTGACAAATGAGCTCTTCAGAAGAGTTTGATCGCAAAAGGGATTAGATCCACTCCAAGAAAATCATTTTTTTATTCTCCCATATATATTGCAATACTCTTATGCCAAACAACATTTTCATGATACCCTACTATATATATGTGAACATAAAATTGGGTATAAACTTTAAGAAATCTACCTGTGTTCATAGTTTTTTCAAATATTCTTTTCCCCAAAAAAATATTTGTGGATCTAACCCCTTTTGCAACCAAACTGAAATGTATCTAAACCCTTTTGAAATTTTTGTTCACTTTGTACTGGTAAATTCAACTTTTCTTTAGTATCATCTCATAAAGCTACTGAAAGTCTATACCGTACATAAAGACAAAACAAATCAAATTTGATGAAAATGAATCTAACCCCTTTCCGCAACTGAGCTCTTCTTTCATGTCTATCTAAACCCAGATATGCAGTGTTTGGGGATTGAGACTTTTGAAATGTAAGGGGAAAAAAATTTAGATTATTTTCTAATAAACCATTTAAATCTGATTAAAACAGTGCCCTCGTGTCACGTGCAAATGGACCACAATCTTAAGATAATGAGAGGCAATATTAGCTCTGTCGTTATCTTTCATTTGAAAAATATATATATCTTCCCGCCATGCACATTGCATAACATGTGATTAATGTTGTTCACCTTTGACAGTCTCGAAAGCATCCAATGCCATGTTTTTCAAGGTTTTCAAGCTCGTCAGGGGGGGCAAAAAAGGTCTTCAAGCTCGTCAGGGGGGCAAAAAAGGTCTTCAGGGGGGGGGGGGGCAGGGATACGTCCCTTGCATGGGTTGTGACTCGTCAGGGGGGCAGACCCCCCCCCCTGCCCCCCCCCCCCCCCCCCGTAGGTACGCTAGTGGTACAAAGTTGAAAAATGAAGGAAGCACGCTTCTCTCGCCCCTCTCAAATTCTGAAGCCTGTCGGATCATTTAATAACCATATCAAATTTGCTTTTCATCATTACTATCATAATTGGTTTGGTTGGTTGGTTGGTCGGTAGGTCGGTCGGTCGGTTGATTGATTGATTTAGCCAAGTCACCAAAACATAAGATTTGTCCTGCTAGTTCTGCTGGGTATTCCCATTTTCCACCTAATTTTTGTAGGCATACTGTTTGTCTTTAGTGGTGAATGGCACTTTTCCACAACTACAAAGAATGCCTAGTATTTTGCTCGGTCGCTTCGCTCGCATATACCAGATAAGTCAGGATGTTTTTAATGAATCTAAACGTTTGTGCTTGGTGAATTTGAAAGTCACATTTTGCAGTTATAAATTTTCTATCACTTAATTCTTGCTCAGATCAATTGCTTTGAAGTCCTATGATTTATATTTTCCTACACTGTTAAAAAACCCTGATTTTATAGGAAAAAAGGAAGATTTTGCAGAAAGCAATAACAGAACCATTCTGTAAATTCATAAAAGAGGAATTTTTCTGCAATTTAACAGAACAGGTCTGTTTAAAAAGGGGAAAAGGGTGTTTAATTGAAGGAAATTTGTAAGGTTGATACACCAAATACCAATTTCCTGTATAATAAATGTAAGATCGCAATCTGGTAAGATTACAGGTGTTCTCGAGACTCTGCTGCAGGAACTTCTTTTATTTTAAGGATAAATTTTCTAACAGTGTATGTTCAAAGCCCCCACAAGCAGAACCTCGCCCTGTTCCTCCTTAAAACATGGGGTATAGACCTAGACCCACTACAGCTTTAGATTCTCCAAGAAGATAAGGCAATCAGAAACCAAAACGCTTTAAGATTTGTGGCATCGTCGTTTCCTTGCTTTAATGTAGTGGCGTACCTAGGATTTTCCACAGGGGGGCAAAATCGGCCGCCAAAAAATTTGACAAGCAAAAAAAAAAAAAAAAAAAAAAAAAAAAAAGGTCTTTTAAGCTCGTCAGGGGGGCAGGTATATGTCTTTTGTATGGGTTGTTGCTCGTCAGGGGGGCAGAGTGCCCCCCCTGCCCCCCCCCCGTAGGTACGCTAGTGCTTTAATGTACATAATATTGATTTAAATGGAAAATACATGAAAGATAATCCGGCGTTTAACCACACCCATAATCTTATTATTAATTTATGTTTCTTTTTTTTTATTCTGTAATTTTATACATGATCGTACGGATGCTATAGCTTATATGGAATATAAAAATGAGTTGTATTTTCGTTTGTTCTCTATACTATCAAAATTATCAAACAACAACATAGATCAATGGAAGATAAAAATAGATAATACGCCCTGACCAAAGGCTAAATTATGTGCTTCAACTTGAATGTTGACACAGTAAAGCGCGAATATACATATCTTTATGGTTCCAATTTCTGGTTTTACCATCACGGGCAACCTGTACATGTGTCTTTTATATCGGAGAGGACTGTTGTATTCTTTTCTAAAATTAATGGTTTGTATAGTAGAAAGATGAGTGGCGCCCACGGCCATGACTATGGAATTGCGCTCAACGAAGTGAGTATAATAAGCAGTTGACTACAGAATTCTTGATATCTGTAGAATTATGCTAAATATGATCATTGTCTCTAGAAACAATGGATTCGCCTAGAGCCTAATGTTTTTCTTAAATGTAGTAAAGTGTCTTTACCTAACGTTATACTTCCTTTTCAGTTAGTGTTTAATTTATTTTTTATCATTATGAACGATGTGACAATAATCATGGCATGCTGTGGATTCGTTTGGTTAAATTCGTAATTGTAGGAGAATGTCATCACTGATAAAAATAGGCAAATGACAACAGCCACTATATAAATTGATGACGTCACAGTGCATGACGATCTCTATTGTGTTCAAATGCTTATTTACATATTATATAATAATAATAATAATGAAAAGTCATTACTATATAGTTAATGAGAAATTTTTAAAGTAAAGAAAACCGACCAACAAATATTGACAAAAAATATATAGGCCTATTTTAATAAAAATTGTCAAGTTCTCCTAAAATATACAATTTGGCTATACCTAACGAGACCGCCCTGTGTATAAAACTGATGAAATATTGGCATAGGTCAGGCAGTGACCAGGACTTTATATACAAATTTACCTTTTAAAAACGTTAATTACTTTATATCATGATTCATTTAATGATAAAGGAAGAATTTTCTTCTCATTCATCTATACCCATAGCCTAAATACTGTTTAGTATAATTGCACTGTTGCTGGCAGGGTCAGTAGGGCGTTCCCTACCCCACCCCCGGGTGATCAGACGTCCCGTATTTTTCCGGGATCGCCCCGTATTTTGCTCCTTTGTCCCGACGTCCTGACAAACCCTTCCCGGGACGCCGTATTTCAGAATATTGAACAAAATGTAGTTAGTACATTAAAAGTGACAAATTTTCATCAAATAACCAACAGATGAGCACAGACAACAATAAAACGGGTAACTAAACTTTTGCAAGTTCTGCGGTGATGGTGTGTGGTAGGCTACTAGCTATAGACATGTAGGATCGTAGCAGATTCTCATTGGTGCAAACAATGACACGATAAACAGTTTTTCCACCATAATAATCACAAAATTAGCGATAAATTTTTATAATTATATTATGGATTCTCAGATTACTGATTTGGAGATGCCAGTCGGAGGAACAAGTTATTGAGTTTTCATAACTAGATCTAGTTGTTTCAGCTTTCGTTTTGAGTCTTGTTGTGTATGATGCCGCGAGGTTTCATCTAATTTTTAATGTTTCACTTTGAAATATTATTCATTTCTAAAAAATTTTAGTTTTTTTTTTAAATATATCTAAAAGCACCAAATATCATTATGATTTTTGTTAGATGATTGGATTGTTTTTGTTAGCTTGATGTTTGAACTTTTTTCCTCTTTCTTTCTTTTCTAATCCTTCTTTCTTCATCCTTATATCCTTCCTGCTTGAACTTTTTCGTTCCGTCTATCTTAAATTCCTATTTTTCTTTCCTGATCCTTTTTCTCTCTCGTTGCGCTCATTTTTTCTTTCTTTCCTTCTTTCTCTCATCTGCCTTCTTTATTAAATAACCTTTTTTATTTCCTTCATTCTTTCTATCCTTAAACCGTTCTTTGCTTCCTTCCTCTCCTTTTTCTTTTCGTTCTTTCTCTCCTCAGTTCCATTATTTTCCTTTTTTATTCTCTCCTCCCTTCATTTTCTCCTTCCTCTCTTTCCTCCTTTCTTTCATTCTTTAATATATTTCCCTCCTAATTCTTTTCCCTTATTCTTTCTTTCCCTCCCTTTCTTCCTTCCTGTTTTTCTTCTTTCTTTATTTGTGTCTTTCTTTCAAAGAATGAAGGAAAAAAAATCACTCCTTCATTCTTTCTTTCCTCCTGTTTTTCTTTCTCTCATTTATTTTCTCTTTTACACATTTATTCATCTTCTCTTCCTCTCTTTTAATTTCTTTCTATATTCAAAGAATGATGGAAAACTTTTTTTCTCTCTTAAATTCTTTCTTTCACCCTTCTTGTATTATTTTCCCCTTCATTATTTTTCTTTCTTTCTTCTCAATTCAGCTCTTTTCTTTCGTCTTTTCTTTCTCTCCTTCATTCTTTCGTTCACCCTCCATTCCAATTCTTTACATTTTTTCACAAGTCATTGTGTAGCCTTCTTAGTTGATCTTTTTTGTCCATTGTCCCTAATTTCATTGTGTGAAATCTGGTCACCCTGCCACCCCTGAAATAATTAAAACCTATATTTTGGCCCACCTCGCCCCCTTCTTCCCTCCCCCCCCCCCCCCTCTTCAACATTATGAGCGATGATTAAATATAATCTTTTATTTTGTATCTAACTAAAATTTAGCTCATAACACCAAATGAAACTTTGGATCTACATTTTCATAAGTCGGTCAAGGTTTTAGAAAAATTCATCGAAGAATAAGAAAGTTGTTAGAATTTTGGGTTTTTGATATGCGACGTCATAGACGAGCAGCTGCCCCATGAATTTCACCTATTTAATAGTTCACGATGGCTAGAATATTCTTTTCTGTCAGGAGCGGGTGTGTGATATTATTTACCTGTTTATACACGTATACTGAAAATACAAATATACAATATAAAAAAACATTCACAATTTTTTTAAAGAAAATGAAATTCCGTTGATATTCTTAATTCACGATAACATGAAAAACCCGCTCGCATAATGACGATTTTTTTTTTTAAATAAACTTTCTGTCAGTGTCAGCCTCCCCTCTAAAGCAAAATGTTGCATAAAATTAATATGTATAACTGAACGCCCTGGCAGATCCACGTCCAGGCAAACCAACCTCATCAGCTAGGTTTCGATGCTCTTGTTACCCAACCCATGCCATCACCGTCGGGATCAATTACATGGGACGAAGAACAAAGGAGAAAAGAAGAGGAACGTCGTCGTAGACAACAACAACAACAACAGCAGCAACAACAACAACAACAAAACTACCAACAACAAAATGAACAGCGCCGACAACAAGAACAAGAAAATAAGAAAAAGAAGTAAGATCAGTTCTATTCCTTTTCTTTCTTATATCTTAAAAAGAAATCAAATTCAAACTATCTTGACTTGGGTCGTTCTAATTCATAAAGGTCCAACTCAATTCATTGATGGGGGTATTTTATTTCTACATTTTCTGAAACTATATTCTTTCCTTGGCCAATGAACAGGAAAGATGAAAATATACATCTTTGATATTCTGTGATTTAGGCTATCTCACCTAAAAATAAAGGCTTGTTCAGATAATTTGGGGTATTTTGCTAATTTTCATTCTCATATACTTAGTATCATTAGTTTCATTATTGCAATTTTGTTATTATTGTCATTGCCCTTGTAACCATTGTTATTATCATTGTAATGATTAATGATGTAATCTTAATTTCGTCAGAATTTTCTTTCGTTATTTCTTTATTTATTTATTTTTCGCACCTATTTTTGTCGCCAAGTTTTCTCCGAATCGGCTGGATCAATTTTGCTGAATTTTTCGTCATGTATAGAGTCTATCATAGAGACAGCATACGTAGCTTTTCAAGGTCACTTGGTCATGATGACGTCATCTACACGCCATTTTGTAAAATTCTTAATTTGATCATATCTACATAACGGATAATCGATAGTCAATCATATTCACATCAAATAAACTTTAGGTCAAAGGTCGTCTGTCAATATCATCAAAGGTCATGTGAAGGTCATGACGCGCGCGTGAAAGCTATAAAAAATCTCCAAATGGCCTATAAATTTTTCTGGGTACGTTTCAGGTTATTTTAAGCATTTCAAGATTTTGCGCGCGCGCACGTATGTGCGCGCGTTTTCGTGCGTAACGGCGTTACGTAGCATAAATTCGCTGTTTTTTCTATGCGTATCTATTATTGATATAATTCTGATCAAATTGATACCTCGATCAGCTCTCTACGATCATTAATGAGGGAATGAGCACCCATTAAAGTTTGCAGCACGCGTGCGCGCGAGCTCTTTCCATAGGCTCTATATGGGCAAAAACTATTAAAATTCACTGTAGCTCTTCAGAACGAACGGGGACCCCCAATTTTTTTTCATATTTCGATAGAATATGAATCATACATATGATTTCATGTCTCATTTGACCCTAACGTATATTATGACTTCTTAAAAATGGCGTCGGAACTCAAAATATCAATTTTGCGTGTTATGACGTCATTATAATTATGCAAATTTTGCCCTAACTCCGTGAATATTGATCAAATTTCGCCCAATTTTTGATATGTAGTAGCTTAGGTCTTACTCTTTCTGAGTGATTGCCTTTATTTTTCATTTTAATGAACGGATCATCCTCAAAAATTGCAAATAATAAAGGCGTGTCATTTTTACTCATTTTGCGTGTAATCTCTCTGGGACATGACTTTTTCTCAAAACTAGATTCTACATTCCTTTATTTCGTGAGTCATATCTCCATTTTTTCTTGTCAGTTATCTCTGAGCTTTTAGTATGTTGTAGCTGAGATTCTAAGCTTTCGGAAATGATGTCTTTATTTTTCGATCAGATGCCGGGATCATGCCCGTATTTCACTTGCAAAATTGGATTTGAGATTCTCGTAGAGGCTGTTCTCACTCAGTTCCTTAAACTAGTTTAGTGGAAACTAGTTTAGTGGAAACTAGTTTAACGCTAAGTGAGAACGGTCGAAGCGCTCTTGGAAGCGCTCTTCCAAACCAGTTTGGAAGACCACCTCGCGATGTAGTTTTCAAGATCGCTTCGCATCGGAAAAGGGGTTTTAGCGTAAGTGAGGACACAACCGTTCTTCGGGAAGCGATCTTCGCACATTTTGAGCGCGCTACTCCACACGACAGGTGTAGAATGCCTATGCTGCGGTTTCGAATTTCGCGCGAAACGTGTCACCCCACTGAGAGCGTTTCCATAGCAACAAGAGCGCTTTACGTGAAGTGATTTTGAAAACCACTTTCGTGTGATCAAGTGAGAACGCTAGCAAAGCGATCTTCCAAACTGGCTTTCTGAACCGGTTCCCAGTAAACTAGTTTTAGGAACGTAGTGAGAACAGCCTCGTATTTTCCTTACGTGTGAAGTCTATGGGAAATATTCTAGCTCAATCGGTTAGGCGTCAGATTTGTATCTCATTCAATCATGCGGGCAGGGGTTCGAGTCCGCGGGTAAACATGATTTTTTTTCTTTTTTTTTTACTTGCGCACGATCAATTATAAGAATTCTAATAAATAATAGTTAAAATATTGCAAAATATAACAGATTATAATTATTTTTTTTATATCTAATCATATCCGTCTATCTATCCGCTGTCTATGTTAAAATATATCTATCTTTTTATCTATCTGTCTGTCTATCTATCTACCTACATGACATATTTATCTATCTCTCTGTCTAATATATATCTATCTGTTTGAATATGTATCTCTCTCTCTCTCACTCTATCTATCTATCCATATGTCTGTCTGTCTATATTGTAGACCTACAGTATATCTATCGATCTCTCTCTCTGTCTAATATATTATATACCTATCTGTTTAAATATGTATATCTATCTATCTATCTATCCATCTATCTATCTATCTATATGTATGTCTGTCTGGCTATCTATCTATCTATTCCTCTAATATATATCTATCTGTTTGAAAATATATATCTTTCTATATCAATCTATTTGTCTGTCTCTCGCTCTTTCTCTCTCTCTCTCTCTATCTATCTATATATCTGTCTGTTTATCTATCTGTCTATCTATATATCTGTCTATCTATCTATCTACCTACATGATATATTTATATAACTATCTATCTTTCTTTCTATCTCTCTATCTGTATGTCTGTCTCTCTATCTATCTATTTTCTATCTAGCTATGTTCTATCTATCCATCGTATATCTATCTGTTTGAATTTGTCTATCTCTCTATCGATCCATTTATCTTTCAATTTAATATATATTTATGTGTTTCAATTACATGTTTATCTATCTTTCTTATGTGTATCTGTTTAAATATGTATGTCTATCTGACTGTCTATTTATCTTTCAATCTGATATCTACTCATTTGTTAAATAATTATGTATGTTTATCTACTAGTATTTTTGTCTGTCTACGACAGACCACCTAATTCGTCCGCATGACGAATTAAAATCTAATTATCATTATTGTTATTGTTGTACTCATTAATATCATTTTTATCGCTGCTATTTCAATTTAAATCATTGAAAAGCTTAGACCATACACATGGTGATGTAATAAGAAATAAGACAGTAACTAACTAATAATGTAATGTAATTGTGACGCAATATAAATTGAAAGAACGTATAAATATGACTTCATGATATCGTGGCTTTTGTCCATTGCCAATTTTTATAAGTGGTGAGATTCTTATAAATTTGAATATAGTCATTCCAATAACATTTTCAGGAACTACACAGTAAAAATGTTCAGTATTTACAAAGCTGTTTACTATATGAACTTTACAGTAGTTTTTTATTAATTCAACAAGACAGTGTTTGAATTTAAATTATTGTGTTGAATTTATTGAAGATTAACTATTAAAGATTGAACTATATAGTTTAAGATTTAAATACATGTGTTTACTGTTAAACTATATACTAATGTAAACTTCGTTCGGTAAACAGTGTTATGTAAAAAAAATCAAGAGTGTTTTACTGCGCCTCGTACTAATTTACTAGATGGATGGCGCATAATAAATGTTGTGTTTATTATCATTATTGTGCATAAAATATTTTCTAAATAAGCCTATTTATACTCCCCCAACATACCTAGCACACATTTTAGAAAATCAGTATCTTTCTCTTCATCAATGTTATATAATCCCCCTTCTATTTTGAATATTTCTACCTTTTTCAAGGAAAGACGATGATGATGATGACGACGAAGAGGATGCCAGAATGGTAAATATACTGGGGATATACCGAATAGGTGGGGGTGGTTGTCGCTCCAGTGAGTGTGACTTGACCTGAAGTCAAATCGAATCTTGGTCGTACACAATTTTTTTTCCTTGGGGAGGGGCAAGACGCGTAAAGATTTTCGAAGCCTAACTTGTGAGGCGAAGTGACCGCGCTTGTCATAGGAGCGAATTTTTTTAAAGTGAAATTGAATGATTTCATGCACAATTTTGGGGAATTTCGTGAACCAAACTGTGAAAGAACGAGAAATTTACCCTCTTAAATGAACTGATAAATTTCTGACGTCACTCGTTGAAGACTAAAAATGAATCAGATAGCATACACAAAGTTTACTTCAATTTTCTGAAAACACTCCAAATCCAACTCTTAATATTTCACCTTCACTCACGATGGATTAAAATAAATGGGTAAAATATCATTTGATCCTTTGTCAGAAGTTCTGAGGAGATAGCAGATTTCGCCATCTAGGCCTCGGCCTGTGCATGGAATTGAATATAATGGGGGAAAAAACTTTCGTTAAATATTAACTTGGAACGAGGCGTACTGTTTGCTCTTCATTGAAAATGTCTGACGATTTGGGGCAATAAAAATGAATCATCTTTCACACGCAGACATTATATCAGAGCAAATTATTCTTATGTATATAGTAGTAGTAGTAGAAATAGTAGTAGTAGTAGTGGTGGTGGTAGTAGTCGTAGTAGTCGTAGTAGTTGAAGTAGCAGTAGTAGTAGTAGTAGTAGTAGTAGTAGTAGTAGTAGTAGTAGTAGTAGTAGTAGTAGTAGTAGTAGTAGTAGTAGTAGCGGTGGTAGTTGTATTGGTAGTTATAGTCATCATAATCATCATTATTCTAATGTTTATATCATTACCAGTAGGAAAGCAGCAGTAGTAGTAGTAGTAGTAGAATTATAGTAGCAGTATATAGTAGTAGTAGTCGTCGTAGAAGTAGTAGTAGTAGTAGTAGTAGTAGTAGTAGTAGTAGTAGTAGTAGTAGTAGTAGTAGTAGTAGTAGTAGAAGTAGTAGTGGTGGTAGTGGTAGTAGTAGTAGTCATAGTAGTAGTAGTAGAAGTAGTAGTAGTAGTAGTAGTAGTAGTAGTAGTAGTAGTAGTAGTAGTAGTAGTAGTAGTAGTAGTAGTAGTAGTAGTAGTAGTAGTATCAGTAGTAGTAGTAGCAGTAGTAGTAGTAGTAGTAGTAGTACTAGTAGTAGTAGTAGTAGTAATAGTAGTAGTGGTAGTAGTGGTAGTAGTGGTAGTAGTGGTAGAAGTAGTAGTAGTAGTACTAGTAGTAGTAGTGGTAGTAGTGGTAGTATATAGTGGTAGTAGTGGTAGTAGTAATCGTAGTCGTAGTAGTAGAAGTGGTGGTGGTGGTATTAGTAGTTATAGTCATCATCATCATTATTATTATCATCATCGTCTTCATCGTCACTATCATCATCATCATCATCATCATATTCATCATCATATTCATCATTATCATTAATCATCGTTGCTATTATTATCATTACTACTATTATTATCATCATTATTATTATTATCATTATTAGTATCATTACTATTATTATCATCAATCAAACACTGTCTTCTAATATTATGCCATGTAGAATGATTTATTTGTTCATTTTATTTTCTTGTACATCTTCTCTTTCATTCAGGAATGTCTCTGCACCTGTTTATCAGCTTTTGACTCCGATTAATGATCCCAATGCCGACTACACCATCTTGCTGCGGTAACATAATTTCAGAACAGTGCATAGAAAGCCCTCCCTCAACGTTGATGCAACCATGGATGAAAATCTACGTAATATATATTTTATTTATTTTTACCTCCTGAACAACAACAACTGTGTATTCAGGTATGCAGATCAGTGTATGCAAAGTTCGACTGCGGGTATAGCAGTGAACATGATGAAGGCTTATACGTGAAGTTCAGTTTAAGTCGGGAGGCGCACGATGTGCCCCTTTCCCCTTAATGAATTTTTTTTTTTAAAGTAGCTTAGAAATAAGAAAAAATCACCGCCTTATTTGAGCCCACCCCCACACTCTATCTCATTATCCCAATGACGGAATATCACAGTAATGTAATATCATACTAATAAAGATATGGGGGCACCATGCATGCTCTTGTATCATAAAGGACCCTAAAGAAATAATCCTGTAAGAACTGCGTCAGCGCGTCACGTTTCCCCGCCCTAAAAACATTTAAAAGTTAAAAGTTCTATTTGCATCATTGATATTATAAGTATACCCTTTCTGTATGTTCTACACACCATGTGCACTTGGCTATTGAAAAGTAGACTTTTCCCCCTGATTTTGACCGATTTACCATTCCGTCTACTACTTATACCCTTTTTACACACGCTAAAATTTCCTTAACCCCGTACTATAGGTGGGGCTAAATTGCCATTTAGCCCCACTTATACCCTTTTTACACACGCTAAAATTTCCTTAACCCCGTACTATAGGTGGGGCTAAATTGCCATTTAGCCCCACCTATAGTACGGGGTTAAGCTTAGCCCACTTTCTTTTTACACAGCATTTTTGCAAAGTGGGCTAACCCCACCTTTAGTACGGGATTATTTGGCCCTGCAAAAAAGCAGGGTTATCCCAGCAATTGCGGTGCTAAGAGCGATAGTACGGGGTTAAGATCGCTAGTGTAAAACGAAAGTGGGCTAAGCTTAACCCCGTACTATAGGTGGGGCTAAATGGCAATTTATAGTACGGGGTTAAGGAAATTTTAGCGTGTGTAAAAAGGGTACGAGTGAATAAGCTACCACTAGTCCGGGGTTAGCGAGTTTCGTGTGTGAAAAGCAAGCATTCCTTATCCGGGGTTAGCAATAACAATTTGGCATGTGTGAAAAGGAAAAAAAATAGTACGGGGTTAAGGATAGTACGGGGTTAGCGATAGTCCGGGGCTAAGAAAATCCTGTGTAAAAAGGGTACTATAGTACGGGGTTAAGCTTAGCCCACTTTCTTTTTACACAGCATTTTTGCTAACCCCACCTTTAGTACGGGATTATTTGGCCCTGCAAAAAAGCAGGGTTATCCCAGCAATTGCGGTGCTAAGAGCGATAGTACGGGGTTAAGATCGCTAGTGTAAAACGAAAGTGGGCTAAGCTTAACCCCGTACTATAGGTGGGGCTAAATGGCAATTTGGCCCCACCTATAGTACGGGGTTAAGGAAATTGTAGCGTGTGTAAAAAGGTACGAGTGAAGTACTTATCTACGAATGATCGACAAAAACCACTAGTCCGGGGTTAGCGAGTTTCGTGTGTGAAAAGCAAGCATTCCTTATCCGGGGTTAGCAATAACAATTTGGCATGTGTAAAAAGGAAAAAAAAATAGTACGGGGTTAAGGATAGTACGGGGTTAGCGATAGTCCGGGGCTAAGAAAATCCTGTGTAAAAAGGGTATTAGGCTATGCCTATCCATATCGTCCATAACCCACTTGGTATTATAGCACAGCTTAAAGAGGTAGGCCTACTCCGGGCTGAAAATAATCATATCCAAATAAATAGAGTAAAATTCACCAAGCAAAATGCTGAAATTTTCATCAAAATCTGATATGAATTTTTAATTTTAGCAATATTTTGTAAAAGCAGTTTATGCATTACATGTCGTCAAGAATATTTATTAGAAGGGTTGATTGAAATGTCACATCTCCTCTTTTCATTTTCTTATGTCGATACATGAAATCCTAATTATTTCATTTTTGCGTCCATGTGTGTATGATAATACCTCAATTGTAACAGAAATAAGTTCCAGTCATGGGTGTCGATCGGTATTCTTGATTGGGGGGGGGATGATTGACACAAATGTTCTGTTGGATGGAGGTCTTTCAACATTACCCACACTAAAATCACAAGTTAGGACATTTGGGAGTGGTTTATATGCATGGTGTTCTTGGAAATTCCTTCATTGTTGTAGTGTACTGTGTACTGTACTTATATATTTTTTTGAAAATTCAATCAGTGTTACAAGTAAGCCTATTCTAAACTATTCTAAACGAAAGAAAAAATTACAAAAATTGTCTGGACCATGTACAAAGTGATCTGTTTATTGAGCATGATGTATACAACTTCTCTGTTAAAACTAACCCGACTGGCAATTTTTTTTTCTTCTTAATGCATGATGATAAAATGCAGATTTGGATAAATTAAGACTAGCACAAATTACAAACTGTGTGGCTTCTCGTGCGCCATCGGGCTTACCGTCATTCCTTAGACGATTTTAACCCTGGATTTTAACATGTTTTAAATGCTTTATAAGTGCATGAAACAAAAACAAACATAAAAACAATCAAAACTCAACTTTCATGTTATGATATTTCTCCAACATTTTCTTGAACCATCAGTGTGTAATATCAGCTATAGTATGTGTTAAAATGAAATTTACGTACTGCATGAGTGTGCTCATATAGAATGCAAAACTGTCATCCCTTTCCAAACTCAAAAGAGATTTCTTTTTGCCAAAATAAGAAAAATTCAATCAAGTTTAGTTATTCAAGTCCATAACAACAACAAAAATAACATGGGAAAAAACATCCGCTGTTCATATCTGAAGATACGCTTTAGAGAGAAATGAATTATCATTCTTTTTGAAACCATTAATTGATTTCACTTATCAAAAAATTGTAAAAATATGATCATATTATATTGAGCTCACTGAACCTCAATATTTTCAAGAGAGGGTTCACATGATAAAATGTTTAATATTAATTACATCCAACCGCATACAACAAAAGCACCATACATTATGAGCTACTGATCACCAAACGACCATTATGACTTCTTAAAAGTGAAATGTTTGCATTTGATATGGGCTCACTCTTTCATGACTATAGGCACCTCATTTCCACATAGATAGGTAATGAGGGCATCAATGCTCTCCTGCAAAATATTATTGACCAAAACTTATCGTTCAAGTCAAGGTATTTGGATATACAAGTAGAGGTGACTTTCGTTTTGTGCACATCTTCCTTTTGGTATATTTTCTTGTTCAAAGGTTTACTGAATGCCGAACTTAATATATAACAATACTACCATGACATACATCGGTAAAGTGTGTATAACCAGGCAAATAAATGAAGTGATTAGCCTATACTCTATAGAAACGCAAAGGTATTTTATTTTTCTTTGAATTTTCTGGGAATAAATAAGAAAAAGGGTGAAATAGAACAACATCTATTTCACGTAGTCTCAATAATGTCCGAAAATTTTTCGCCTCATGTCAGACCTCATTGCAAATTCCTCGCAGAGATATTCACCACTGCTGGGATGGAACACCCGATCAACAAAAGTTGTTTTTCGGGTTCTTTTATGTCATGTGTTAAAAAATATCATATACATAAACATTTCATTCTTTTTCATGTTAAACCTCCACCTATATGTTTAAAAGTCCTGGAAAAGAATGTTTTAATTTAATAACAATATACACAAATTGCGAGGGAAACAAACTGATTGATGGCATACTATAATCATCACTATACTCATCATGATCAAACTTTTCATTTTTTCATCATCATTATTATAAATTTTCCACCGTAAATTATTGGGGGGGTGATAATACAGGCCATCCCCCCCCCCCCCCCACTTGAAATATTGGGGGGGGATATATCCCCCTATCCCCCCCGTGATCGACACCCATGGTTCCAGTAATGAATATGTAATGCATCAAATCAGCTGCCGATCAATTTTTATTATTATTATCTTTAAATTCTTGGATGAAAAGAATTTGAATCGGGGACATGACATCATCAGTTTACTCATTGAATATTCATGGACACGCAAAGAAAACTCTGAACTGTTTCTGAAATGCAAATCTATTAGATGTTTGTTATTCCTTGTCCGACTTGATCAAATCTTCAGTGTTATGTCTGTCTGATTTTTTCTACATCTGTTCAAATCATATCATTTTCAGACTGGAGTACCCCTTCCATCTTCACGATTAGTTGAAGTTGTTGAACTGTTTATGAACCAAAATGTCATATGACAATGTGATGCGTTAAAGTAAATTAGACGACGATCGACTAGGATATAATAGACATTATAGTGGCAATCAGATCATAATTATTAATCATATATCAAATTGGTATTGCCCATGTGATATTACAGGAAAATTATTACTGTAAATGAATTTTTATGCAGCAATTGCTATATTTTATCTATCGCGATGAAGTTTTTCTTTCACTGGCTGAAAAAAAGGGAAAAAAAAGAATATTGTGGTAGATAAGTTTTTTATTCAGCAACTAATAATTTTTTATTACTGCCACTCTTCTCATAATGTAGCTGAGTTGATTTTATTTTTATTTTGTATTCTCTCTCTCCCTCCCCCCTCTATCTCTCTCTACCCCCCCCCCCCCTCTATCTCGCTCTCTCTAGCTCTCTCTAAATGCAAGGAAACATTTTTTATGTTCTGTTTATATGGAATCTCAAACCGTAGAATGTATTTCTTGCACACAAAAATAAAGGCAAAACCTGGTACTTTCCATAGGTTTGAACGAACTTTAACCCCTTGATTCATTTGATGGCTTTGTTTTATAAAATTCAAAACAAAGATAGCAAGGTCGTATGTTGGCCTACATTGTAAAAGAGGCTGAGGAGAGTCACAAATTTTCCCTACTAATAGTCGATTTGACAGTCCCATAGGCTCAATACACCAACCTAGAAAAGTTCTTTCCAATGAAGTTTTTTTCTTGATTCATGTTCCTATGGGGTCCTAGAACAAATTCAGCTTGGTTGCCCAAAGTTGCCGTTTTGGGCAATTTTGCTAATTTGCATAAATCCAAAATGGCCGCCACATGCCATCTTAAAAACTTAACTTTTGAACCCCTTGCCCCAAAATGATGAGTAATGACTCTTTTTAGGGGTTTAGGAGTGTGTAGAATCCATTTCTATAATCATTTTTGCAATATAAGGTCATCTTCAGGTCAAATTAAAGATGGCCGCCAGATGCCATCTTGAAAAATTGACTTTTGATCCCCTTGCCCCATAATTACGAGTAATACCTCTGTTTAGGGGTTTTGGGGTGTGTAGAATCTCTTTCTGCTATCTATTTTGCAATATAATGTCATCTTCAGGTCAAATCCAAGATGGCCGCCAGATGAAACCATTTTGAAAAAAAAATTACTTCTGAACCCTTTGTCCAAGAATCATGAATAATACCTCTTTTCGTGAGTTATTTGATATGTTGATTCCATTTCTGTTAATAATTTTGCAATATAGGATCATTCAGATAAAGAAAAAAAAGATGGCCGTTAAACGCCATATGGAAAAAAAAAACTATTCCCCGAGACTATTGAACCTTGAAGAAGTACTTTCCCAAAAATCGGACATGCTGTCCTAAAGAGATTTACTATTATGTGTAGGAGCTCATGTAAGGATATTTCAGTAAGAATTATTCATTTCTTTTAATTTCTCCAACTTATTACCTTCCTTTATAATTATCATTGGACTTTTCGTCCTGACAAAAGCCTTTGACTTGGTCAGCACGAGTGCACTTTTTAGCCTCCTGTAGAAGACAGGCTCCCCAAGACTGATCCATGGTCATATCATTCCATGTCAACAGTTTGCTACAATGATGGAACATCTTGTAGCTTCCCTCAGTTCCTGTGAGCCCCCTGTGAGCAGTGGCGTGAAGCAATTAGGCTGCGCCTGGCCCTGACACTCAGGATCTTCTTCTCCATGCTTCCCCAGTATGCACTTGGCGAATGCACAGAATGCATCTACATATCCGTACCAGAGCAGATGGGAAACTCTTCAACATCGACCGGCTACGTGCCAAAACAATGGTCAGGATGGTTCTCAGTCGTGAGATGTCGCCCTTGCCTTTCATAAACAAGCTGGAGTAGGCCTACAAGACCTAGTCATACAGCCGTCTCTTGTTTGCATGTAGGCCCCTACATGATGGAAGGAGTTTGGATGAGCCATCACCCTGTAAGACAGAAATCCTGATCGACTCAAGACACTGACTGTCCTCCAGATATCTCTATCAACACCACACACTCGTTTGGTTGTGGTGGACTCCTTACCAACCTTGCATTGACTATCTGTCTCTAGTTCCCTTTCACTGGACAATGAGATAAGCACCAGGATAGGAAACTCTGTCACAACCATGGCCAAGCCCCTGAACGGAAATAAGTCCTGGAAAACGTACGCCGATCAAGAAAAGCGACTAAACACCTTCCATGCCAGCTGCCTCGGACGTATCCCACACATTAAATGGCAGGACAAAGTAAAAAATACAAGCCCGGAATATAAGGCCCTTCAGCGTACGAACATGCTGGCATCCCCAGCTTATGACTCATGTTCGCCGGATGAAACTTTGGTAAATCCTTGAAGGGATTCGCCAATGTAAGATGAGCTGTGTGACTGGTCCCCTGATAGATCACCTCCGTTATAAACACACCTGCAAACGTGACATAAAACTTGCCGGCATAAACACTAACACTTGTGAAGATGTAGATGATAGTCGCCATCTATGGAGAGCTACTAAGTACAGGGGTCAAGACGTCAGAAAATAATCGGAATTCTACATTGGCAGGCCAAAGACCAAATAGGAAGGCTAGGGCAGCATCTCTATCTGAACCTGTCTCAGCGCCATGCTCCCTCATCTGTACAAAATTTGCTTTAGAGACTGCCACTCTAGAGCGGAGCTCTACAACCACTCTCGAAAATGAAATACCTAGCGCGCTACACCATCGTCTTTTGAGACGAACTGATGCCTACCTATCATTGGACACTTTGATTTAGGGAAAATATGGAGAAAACACTTTCAAATTCAAATAAGACTTTAAAGCCTCTTCAGTACAAAAGTATGGATGGACATTTTTAAAAATACAAATACAAAATTGATCATAGCCGAAACATAAAGAAGATTCTCTTTTAGGTGAGCAGTAAATGTCGAACGTCTGACAACATCTCAGATCTGCTTCCGCTTGAACAAAAAATTGAGAATTAATAAAAAAAAAATAGTATTTCTTACTGAAATCCCCTTACATAAGTTCTTACACTACAAGCCTCGGAAAGTAATTTTTCAAGATGGCGCTTGGCGGCCATCTTTGATCTGAAGATTATTCTTTGTTGCAAAATTACATCAGAAATTGAATCAACATACCAAATGACTCACGAATATACTAGTAGTTATTATTCATGATTCTGGAGCAAAGGATTCAAAAGTTAATATTTCAAGATGGCGTCATCTGGCGGCCATCTTGTATTTGACCTAAAGATAACCTTATATTGCAAAATAGATAACAGAAAGAGATTTCACACACCCCTAAACAAAGGTATTACTCATCATTCTGGGGCAAGGGGTAAATTCAATTTTTCAAGATGGCATCTGGCGGCCATCTTGGATTTGACCTGAAGATGACCTTATATTGCAAAAATGATTATAGAAATGGATTCTACACACCCCTAAACCTATAAAAGGAGATATTCCTCATCATTTTAGGGCAAGGGGATCAAAAGTTAGGTATTTAAGATGGCATGTGGCGGCCATTTTAGATTTATGCAAATTAGCAAAATTGCCCAACCGGCAACTTTGGGCAACAAAGCTGAATTTGTTCTAGTACCCCATAGGAACACGAATCAAGAAAAAAACTTCATCGGAAAGAACATTTCTAGGTTCGGAAAATGTCAAATCGACTATAACATGACTGGGAGAGAATAAAGGAGTGCCATGCTAAAACATGCGAGGATTATCAGTACACCAACGCGTTGCAACGGTAGCACAGCGTATAGCTCCATAGCTCCATGGTGTCATGGTATGAATGAGGGCTAGGATGTGTCCCCATTCCCTTTCAACTGGAGATTTGCCTTTAGATTGGCGCTGTGCTAATGTGTGTCCCATTTTTAAAAGGGGCAATTAAGAAGACCCCAGTAATTATCGACCCATATCCCCGACTTCGCACGTTTGTAAGCTATTAGAAAGAATTGTTTGTAAACAACTTGTTCGTCATTTAAATGATAACAATATCTTACATGACAATCAACATGGGTTTCGTGAAAAGCGATCATGCGAGACTCAATTGATTGAGGTCATTCAAGACTGGAGTAAATGGATGGACTCGGGTTGCAATGTTCACATAGCGTTTTTAGACTTCGCTAAAGCCTTTGATAGCGTGTCACACGCACATTTAGAGTTCAAGCTCAAACGCTGTGGTATTAAGGGCTCAAACTTGAAATGGATAATGAATTTTTTGAAATTGCGAACACAACGCGTGGTATTAAAATGGAGAATATTCAAAATGGATTGACGTGAAATCAGGTGTGCCTCAAGGGACAATCCTTGGCCCCATACTTTTTCTATGTTTTATATGTGACATATCCGATGGAATTGTTTCTGAAATGAAACTCTATGCTGATGATTGTATCTTATACAGACCAGTAAATTCTATACAAGATTGTGTAATTCTGCAAAATGATCTTGACACGTTGAAGAAATTGTCAAATAAATGGTTTCTTGATTTTAATGTGTCAAAATGTAAAATAATGAAAATGTCCCGAAAAGTTTCAAAAATAGACTATGCATATAAAATGGATGGAAATGACTTAACCATAACTAAGTCTGAAAGGTAATTAGGCATTTTAATTAATGACACATTAAATTGGAAAGATCATTGTGAAGAAACATATACTAAATGCAATAAAATTATCGGTATTGTGAAAAGGAACTTTATGAACTGTCAAAGATCAGTTTTTAAGACCCTTTACGAGTCACTCATTCGACCATGCTTAGAGTATTGCTGTATAGCATGGGACCCGTATCGGGCAACCCATATTAAATTACTCGAGCATATACCAGTATACAGAATAGATACGTGAGAATGATGTGCCTGGATTGGCAAACAAGTTACAACGTACTTTTACAAAATTTGAATATGCCAACTTTGGAAGCAAGACGAAAGTACCATAGACTTGTTATGTTCTATAAGCTCACTAATAATTTAGTTCATGTCAATGTAATGATTAAAATAGCTAAAAGGATAGGTAGGAACGATCATGATAAGAAAGTAATCACGCCCTTTGCAAAAACAGATTACTTCCAAAACTCTTTTTATGTTAGAACCTCCAAAGATTGGAACATGCTCCCTAGTAATGTAATAAATAGCACATCTATCTCGACTTTTAAAAACTTACTCAAGGCTCACCTTCTTATATAATTTCTATATTACTAAATAATTCCACTTTTCCTATCCATAATAATGCCTCACAGCTAATTTATTATCGTTCTTGTCATACTATGTATAATTTTGAACCACACCACAACTCATAAAGATTTTGTCATCAATTTCATTTATTATATTTTGTTATATTATGTTATCTTATCCATGTTTTATTATTTTGTTCTTATATCACGTTTTAAATCTTTTTTTAAACGTTACAAGAATCTATTAATGTTATCTATGTCCTTTTCTATGGTAATTTACATTGTTTTATTTTTCGATTGTTAAACATATGTTTTTATCTTGATGCTATTTTATATTATTGGGATCCAAACTTGTACGGGTTTTTCAAACCTTTTTTTGTATCCCTTGACATGTTTTACTTTGTATGTTTTACTTGTCTAAATAAATACAAATACAAATACAAACTCTCCTCCTAATTCCACAAATATATCCCTTTTTATAACTTTCCATAAAAACTGAAAATATAAACATTCCAGTAAATACCTTATTTTGTAACCTAGCTCGCTGGGATCGTTTACCCTCACCGTAAGAGTGGAGGTGCCATGGCCGAGCGGTCTAAATCGTCTGGCTGTACATGGAATGTCTGGGGTTCGATCCCCGGCCGCGGCACATATGCCCGTGAGCAAGGCATTTAGTCTATACAGTGCTCTTTTATCCTGCATTCAAATAAATGGAAATGCTATACGCATTATTGGCAACTATGTGTGCACTTGTTTAAAAAATATGAAAAGAGTAAAAAAAAATATTTAAAAAAAAAAAGGAAGCTGCGCAAGGAAAAGGCCTATTTCAGAATTATAATATGAAGCCCTAATAATAGTGCCAAAATCCCATTCCTGTCCCATACCATTGACCCCCGCCCCGCGCTTGTCCAGATCCTGTGTGTATTTGAGTTTTGTCAGACGTGTATCAATCAGATATGATTATTTACGTCTGGACCGACCTTTAACGTCACCATCCGAAAGACGTGACCAGGGCTCGAACCTCTGCATCAATTTGTAACTTCCCCACATAGCTTGGATTAAAGGCGCACGCCACAACGCCCAGCGTCCTGTGTCCACTTCACGTGTGGATAAACGTGGTCCTTTACTGTTGTGTAATCGTTATAATGGGTGAGCACTGGTCCGAAACGCCATTTCTATCAAACGAACTGCAACCCAGTTTTTCGACTACAATGAAGAAAAACCTTGAGCGTGTCTCACCACGCATCGATTATAGATAACCGAAGAGAGGAAAAGGAAGGAGTCTTGTTTTTGTGCCGGATACATGTCGACGTTGAATTTACAAGCTCTCAACCTCAGCTAACATTCTGATATTTTTTGACAGCCAATTATTGTGGAGAGAAAAATTGCCGAGTCAATACAGGTAAGAAAACCTCTTTTTTAACCAAAATACGGAAATAACAAAAAAATCTCGCTCAACTTTTCACTTTTTGAAATGTTGTGTTTCACAGGATATACAAAAAAATATCTGCTATATGGTCTTTAAACTGGTGCCTTCAGAAAGTTTTTTTAATCTCGAACACCTTCATTTTAGAGCAATTTTGAGGGGGCCAAAATCCCCTTCAGTGGGAGCGCCCCCCTTGTCTTTTTTTTCTTCAAACCAGCACCCCTCTTTAGACATCGTTCCCAGTGCCTTGGGTATTATGCTCTAACCCCTACTTTACGCCATTCAATCCAATTCAATAATGGTATTTTATTTCAATTCAATTCAATTACATACGGCAGCCATATTTTAGCGTTCTTACAAGAATTCTCCAACATAATATTTCAAATAAGACATTATATTGATAAATACAGTAGCATAATACCATTATACACAAACAAAAATTATGAGGAAAATGAATTTCATCATAAATTCTGAAAATCGAAATAACAATTAACTTTTGTTAAAAATTACCCATCCCAAAAGTTAACGCATTAATAAAAACATCTTAACGGAAAACACTTAAATTACATTAAAATAATGAGGTAAAGTAAGAGTGAAGGTGAAAGACTGGTAAAAGGTATTTCATGGACAGACATTTTGAGACTTAAATTATTAAATTATTGTTAATTTGACAGATTTATCATTTTAAAGGTCTCATATGAACGCCGGATATGTCCTATAATTTCATCTTATATAAATGTGTTTTTCTATAATGTTATATTTTTTTATGTTGAAACATAGTAAATATTGTGTTTATCTGGAATAGAAAGAAGATTTTAATTAATTATTGTAAACACGACGACAAGTCAACTTTTGGATGAAACGCAACGAAAAAAATATCTGTTCTTACAATGCTGTTAAGTTTACTCTTCAATGCTTATCTTTAATGTTACGAAAACAGTATATAATATATATATTTTTTTATCTTCAAGATCGCATGAATTGATAGGCGAATCTTTAGTAGATATTAAAGGACATTAGCCTACCTTCTGAGGAAACGTACCGAAAATGAATCACTTTTTTGTCTTGTTAATTTTGATTGAATTGAATCATATAGTTCTGCATTTCAATAGTGAAACAAATCACATGAATGCTGACTTTAAAATGATTTTTTAGAATTTCCCATGAATTTCTTATATTAAGTATAACTGGGGTGTAATTATGGTGAGTTTCATCTTCTGCATACACTTTGTTTATTTTTTCTTTTGGTCTCGTCCCGCCTTGTCTTATCCTAGTTCGTCTACAATCATTTTCTCTCCTTACCATGTGGTCTAATTGTCATTTATCCCATTTACCATTTTGTGTAATTTGCAGTTAGACTGTACCAATGTCTCCTGGGTCCCGTCTTACAAAGAGTTACGATTGATCCAATCAACCTCAACTATGGAAAGCCAGCAACATCAACATTTAAAATACATGTTTGTTCAAAATATTTTTCGACATATATGATGTATATTCATATATTCATTGCTTTCTTGAAAAGTTAGTGCGCTTCTCTTTATTTACAAAGGAGATCTCGTGCAAATTTCCTGTAGAAAAAAATTATGACACTGATGGACATCCATACAGTTAATGTTGATTGGATCAATCGTAACTATTTGTAATACCTCGGTCACATTTGCTCTACGGCGGCCGTACGGCGAGTCGAAAACAGCCGTTTTAACAACTTTTTTAACAGCTACATATAGGTGGTTTCAATGAAAATGAATAAAACGGCTGTTTTCGTCTCGCAGTAGAACAAATGTGACCGAGGTATTAGACGGGGCCCTAATATGCACTTGGTCTAATACCACTAGTACATACGATGAACTGTCCACTGAATCCAATTTTTATTTTTAACAAAATGCAAAAATGCAAAATAATAAAAAGACGAAATGGACATCATCAGGGCATTGGACTAAATGACAGACGAAATTATATTCGGACCAAAAGGTAATTAGGTCAAATTAAAAGTAGACCAACTTGGTTTAGCCATGATGGAAGATCTGAGAATAATACCATCTGCAATGAAACCAAGTGATATAAACCTTTTAATAACCCAGTTCGTAGTTCCTTTCTGCGCATGATCAAAAGATTCTACGCATGATCAGAGGAAGGTCATTTGTACTAACGTGACATGATGGTTTAAAATCTAATGAGATAAGCACCAACTTTGATGTCTTGATTATTCATATATTCTTTTGAATAGTGGTTTTTATTTACATCCACAAAAAACAACAAGGCGTCCACGAACGACTGGTATTTTACAGTTTGCCAAGTACATTGTGCAACATATGCTATGATATGCATTCAAAGTAGGAATGCAACAAATACCTTCATAACGTGTTCATTGGTGTGCTATTCTAGTCACCTGGTCTATTCAATTTCTTCATCCTTGTATGTAAGGCAAGCTTACGTAATATCTTGCTTTGAAATCTGCCTATCATAATAAAAGAAATGAAAGGTCATTTGACTAAAATTGTCCATGAGTAACTACGAAATGGTCTATTGGTAAGACATGATATCTACTGTTAAAGAATAACCACAGTGCCAACACTTATTGAAAGAAAACACAAGCAAACAATGAAAAAGATATATATACTTCTCTTCTTCTCTTTGTCAAAGTACTAACAGTCATCGATTAGATTAATCCGTGTGCCCAAAGTGTTAAGAGAAAACATATACACAAAAAGAAGACTCTTACTCTTTTTAAGAATGGAGGAGTGTTTGTAAAGAGGCTCTTGTGGAAAGTACATCGTATTTATGTTAATTCTCTGTAAAATAATGAATAAAACTTGTTTTATTCATGACGTCCCTTAGATTATGTATACACACATTTGAACCGGTATTTTCTTTACTTTTTGTTGTCCAAACTTTTTTCCATGCTGGTTTTTGTTACTCGTTAGAATTGTCCTGAAGTTCGTTGTTCATGTTTGTGACCTAATTAATATTGGCCAAATTTGACGGTGAACTTATTTTTTTTTCAGGTTTTCCTTATTGAAGAATCATGGAATCAAAAGAGAAACAAGATCAAAATGCTGAAGGGAAAAGGGTATGTATCCGAACATTCTTTATTTTTATCTTTTAAATTTTATTTAACTTATTGTTATTTTATTTCTTCTTCTTCTTCTTCTTGTTAGTATTATTATTATACACTTAAAATGTTGGGCAACATACTGTCCACTGTGTTGGGTAACGTATGTTAGTGAAATATATATATATATTATGGGCAATTATTATCCAATTATTAGTTGTATTACCCATTTGGGCAGATTTTAATCAATTATAGTTGTGTGGACAGTATGTTGCCCAGGGTTGGTTAAAAGTTGGGCATTTTTGCCCAACTATAATGAAGATTGTAGTAGTAGTAGTAGTAGTAGTAGTAGTAGTAGTAGTAGTAGTAGTATCATTATTACAGTTATCATAATTACTATTACTACTACAACTACTACTACTACTACTACTACATTTTTCAGCTAGAGAATCGGTGAAAATTTCTTTCTCATCATCAAAGCTGTAAAGTGTATCTCCAACTCCCTGAGTGACCTTTACTCTACAAAATGACAGCTTGTTATCACCTTCTTTATTCCTTTTAATCTCTATTTGATATACATTAGAAGATAGCGATGAACATGTGAGTATTTGTCCAACAAGGTTATCGGTTGTCTTAAGAGTCTTCGAGATAAAAGATATGCTTTTGACAAATGAGTCTGCCCACGGTTAAACCGTGCTCTGCATTTCTTACATTTCGGCGACATTGTGCGCTTTAGGGGTCTATAAAAAAATACCTTGGAAACCAGAGCAAACCAGACTCAAAACCTGATAACTTATTGGATCTTGAGAAATCGTGGAGAAACATGTGATTTTTTTTTTCAAAAAAAAAATCTAAATTTAATATCCGGAATCATAATAGGCGAATAATGTTTACCCACCAGTGCATGCATGGGTGTGTTCAATTGAAACTAGGATTTTAAACAATTAAAAAAAAAAAAATTGAATTTAAAAAAAACAATATCGAAGATTAATTTAAAAAAAAATCTTATCACACCCCTCCGCCCCCAGGAAAAATATCTCTTAAAATTTCGTACGCGGGAAGTGTGGGTACATGAGCACCATGCAGCAGCCGCTTAAATTTTAAATTGTACACAAATCGAAAATTGGTCAGGTCTGCACATGTATTGGTGATTATGCAGTGTACCAGGAAGTGAAATGCTATTTCCAAACTCTGACAACCTGATAGCTATTCCTTAATTAGACTGATCAGGAATATGAAGAAACACTGCAATATTAATATATCAACAAACAATTGAAACAGAAATGAAAATAAATGATTTTCAAGTTAATTATATTTGAAGTGACAATTGGTTTCAAAATATTGATTTCAGCTTATTGATTCATGACCTATTACGTGGGAAGGGGGAGGCTCTTCCCCCCACATTCATGCAATGACACTCTTCAATATAATTTTTATATCATTAAAATAGATGTAAATATCGATAAACTCATCCATTTATCACAACTTAATCGGATCGGCACGCTAGACTTCTTATTTCTCCTTTTCTTTACTTCGGTCACATTGATATTGGAATGGAATTCTTCCTTCACGTTATTTTTTTGTTCAGGAGACTTGCTGTCGTAGGTAACATTTTTATATCTATTTATTACATACCAACATGTAAGCTTATATTCAGGAATTGCTCTGCATTTTTTGGGGAGTCGGTTTATGAGACATATATGACTTAATTATATCCAATTCTGTATTCCAATCTGGCTGGCAGTGCAATGATTTAATTGGGTCTAATTAAGTCGGAGAATCTCCAATAAAACTAGGGTAACAATAAAACTAAAACAAATTGCAGGGGCGGATCCAGCTTTTTATAAAGGGGGGGTTGGGGTGGTATGCGAGGGAGCGTAGCGACCGAGTCCAAGCGAGCGGAGCGAGCGAGGGGGGAGGGTGTGGGAGGGGGGTGTCCCCCCTCCCACAGTAGGGAAAAATTTTGAAAATCTGTGTGTGAAAATTGCGTTTTCTAAAATTACAAGTTTAAAAAAAAAGATAAGATTTAAAAAAATGGTCCCCGGATTTTTTTTTTTTGGGGGGGGTTGCAACCCCCCCAACCCCCCCTCTAGATCCGCTTCTGAATTGGCTCACATGATAACACTGTGTATCGGGGAAACGTGTATAAACATGCGCCCTGTGAGCATTTTCATGATTTTTTTTGGGTGATTTTAAACTGAAGCTACTGAAATATGTAGTAAAAATTATATTAATATTAGTAGATCCTTTTATATCGATTAATATAGTTTTTGCACCACGGCGCGGAATAGACTCAAGAACACAGAAAATGTATTGAAAATACCCGTCAAATGACAATAACAATAAAAGGTATTTGTCGACAATTGTTGGAGTAGTATCGTCTCAAGTTTCAGAGCTGACCAAATAAAGAAACTCTTGCCCTCTCTCTCTTCTTACTTAACTTTCACATTTTCCTTTTTCACTCTTATCCGGCTGTAATTTTGTTCTTTCTTTCCTTCTTTTTTACTTTCTTTTTATTTCTATTTTTTGTCCTTTCTTTATTTTCCCCTTTTTTCTTTCTTTTTTTATTCTTTTTCTTTCTTTCTTTCTTTCTTCCTTTCTTTCTTTCTTTCCTTCCTACCTTCATTTCTTTCTTTCCTTCCTACCTTCATTTCTTTCTTTCTTCCTTCCTTCCTTCCTTCCTTTCTTTCTTTCTTTCTTTCTTTTCTTTCATTCTCGCTTTCTCTCTTTCTATCTCCCTCTTTTTATTTTTTCTCTTTCATATTTTTTTCGTTTTACCTTTTTCTTTTTCATAAACTGGTAGACCTGTATTTGCGAATTATGTCTTTAAATGTATTTGTAATCTGTCATTTGTTCATAATTTTGAACAGTGTCTTTTGATGTCAATTTTCTTTTTATCACCAGCTAATGATGAGTCTTCTAACAGAAATTTGATTTATTTTGATAATCCCTAGGCATTAGCTGGTTTTCCTTTTTTTATGAGTCTGTATTTTTTTTCCTCATGTCCCTTGAAATTAATGTCTCAGCTGAGAAATGCACGGCAGTATCAATCTTTAGGGTACCCTCCTTTCCCAAATGTTCTATAGTGATATACATTTTAATCCCTTTCCTTCTATTTTTGGCCGGATAATCCCTTTCCAGGATCGATTATTTTAATCCGTATCTTCTATCAGCTGGTTTGAAGCTTTGAATATAGATCTGTCTAATTTTGGTAGGGGCCACTGTTTTTTTTTTTGTTACGTAATGGGATGATCAAATAATGGCAGCATTCAATAATATGATATCCGTGACTTTGCGTCAGTGTATTTTAGTGCACACTCTTGAATATTGCCTCCTATTCAAACACTTCACGAATTTTGTTTAAAAATTATTTGGGATAAAAGCAGCCTTCTCATTTAGACTATAGTTAACACTTGTTCATTTTTTTTAACCAATACGAGTCACATAAAACATATACACCTCCTCATAATTTATCTTTGGAAATGACACAAACTGTATGATCACTATACATTCAACGTGTTTTGGAGGAAGATTCTCCCTCACACACAAATGATTTAACTAATATTAAATAAATATATTGATTTTGAAATATAACAAAATAAAAGAATTTTTTCAATTAATTAAACATTATTTGTTTGTTCTAACCACAGAAGAAGCCTTTCCTTGGACAAGATGTGATAGCATGGTTCCTTGGTATCATCTTTATCACTGCCCTGCTCACAGCAGTGAAGTTCCTTGGTGAAGCCAGAGGATGGGATGCGGATTCGGGATTTACACACAACACCAGCGAGACTTCCTCAGAGCGCTTCCTTTCGGAACCCTTCGTGGAGGAACCTGGCGTCATCGGCCGATGCGGCACAGGGGCAACATCACGATGGTACTACTGGAAACTGAAACCCGAAGAAGTGACAACTCTCACCAGGGTGATTCCTTGGCTTTGCTACACCTTGCATCAACTATTCGTCTGGTCTTGCATCTACTACGCCCAGAAGAAGAAGACGGTGTACGCCGACCCTGACGTCCCGCGCTACTCGTCCAACATGAAAATCTTCAACTGGGTCGCCTTGATTGGGAACATGGTGTTCCACCTGATTCACCTTGGACAGACTCATTGGACCTATGATTCTTTGGCTCAAGATGTTTCAAGTCCGAGCAACATTGGCTCCGCCATCATCATCCTCATCTTTGTCTTGATGCTCGAATACAGGAACCGCGGAATGGCCTTTGGGTGGCCATCTCAGGATGATAAGGGTAAGATCAGCAACAGGATGAGGCTTCCCTGGGGTCCACAGGCTATGATTCGCAAGTACCATGGCTATATCTTTGCCTGGGGAGCGGTCTTCACTTTCTGGCATCACCCCATGGAGAACACCATCGGCCATGTGATGGGGTTTGTCCACACCTGGATGTTCTTACTGCAGGGTAGTCTGATGTTCACCAAGGTCCACCTCAACCGTTACTGGCGCTTCCTCCTTGAAGCTTGGGTGATCATCCACGGTACAGTGGTAGCTTGGCAGACAGGGAACTACCTCCCATCCCTCTATCCCATGTTCATGTTCGGCTTCCTCTGGTTGTTGGTCATGACACAGCTCTTCGGATTACCATTCTGGCAGAGCCTCCCAAAGTGGAGTCGCTTCATACCCTTCGCCATCTACCTCATCACAGGCATATGCATCTATGGATTTGTATTACCAGACGGCGATGGAAACTATTGGTCACGGCTCAACGAAATGGTGCGGATTCCCGCCATCGAGTACTTCGGTATCCTCTTTGGTTGGGTGGTCATGTGGTTCTTCATGTGGATTGAGGAGAAGATGAAAGGTGACAAGTACAACGAGCCATTCCAACCTCCGAGCACCATTGTTGAGATCCTCTACATCTGCGGTGTTGTCTTCACCTACGCAATTATGATGGCCGTTTCCATTCTTGTCCAGTCTCTTGACTGGCAGACGGGCATCATCACTCTCTTAATGTTCTTCATGCTCTTCTTCACGCTTGGTGTTGCCGTGACTTGCATGCTACTACGGCAAATTATCAGACCTGTTAATGACAGACATACTGTCAAAGAGGTGTCGCCCACGAAAGTTGAACCTGCTTTTGTTAATGAAGCATTTAACCCCGATGATACCGAGGACACTTTGCCTAAGAAGTCAACCCCAAATGATATGAAAGTATGAGCTACCCCACACTATATATCTATAGGTAATCTGACTGGGTATAGTGGGTCAACGATAGAACACTTGCATCATGAACAGGTAGGTTGTCAGTTCAACCCTTGGAGAGCTATGCCAAAGACCTTTACAGATAAGGGGCCTTCTGCCTGGTAGCTAGATGCTCAGCTTTTACTGGCAGATTGAAGGAGAGTAATAGTAAGCTATGAATTTCATGCAGAACGTGTCTGCTGGTACAACAGGTTTATAACTGAAGTGACTATGTACACCGAGTAAAAAAACGTTTTTATTATTAGTACACCCTTTATGTGACGATCTTAGTCCCTACAGTACTTGTACAACACTGTTTTAAAGTTGAGAGAAAAAAATGTTTTGCCATTAAAGAGAGAGGTCTTGTATATGGATATTTCATCTTGACACACTCGCTTCCGAAGTGCCCTTCTAAAAAGTCCACAAATTGTGTAAATATCCTGAAAATATATATATATTTATCCTTTAGCAAATGTATTTTTGTGTAATCAGATCACTTTGTTTTTATTTCATACTGAAAAATACATGCATATTTCTAACCTAATTTGAAGATCATGTTCTTGCATGTACACTTTATTTTTGCAGCCATTATTCTTATCAATCTTAAAAAGCATATCTCTAGGCTATGAATTGATAGTAAACTAAGGGGGTTAAACCAGGGAGGAGTTAGACCAACCGAGAATTAGACCATCTGCTTGTAGACCAAGTGAATAAAAACCACTTTAGGCATTGAAGAACGTGTACTAGAACTTCTGACATAGCAGCAGTTCATGAACCTGGGCCCTGTAACAAAACAATAGTAATTGATCGATCGATGTGGAGCGCTGTGGCCCAGTGGATTAGTCTTCGGACTTTGAAACAGAGGGTCGTGGGTTCGATTCCCAGCCATGGCGTAATTTCCTTCGGCAAGAAATTTATCCACATTGTGCTGCACTCGACCCAGGTGAGGTGAATGGGTACCCGGTAGGATTTATTCCTTGAATGCTTTAGCGCCTATATGGCCGCTCAGCTAAAGCCGGGGTAATAATGATATACCAAGTATATTTCAGCCCCTTGAGCACATAATCAATGTGGATTTGGCGCTTTAGAAATATTTAATTAAAATTATTATTATTATTATTATTATCGAGGAACTGATTTTAAAATCGATCATACACAATCATCAATGCAATGAATCATAGAGATTAGCCCAACAATCGATTGCTAAGTTTTATATTACGGGGTCCTGATCTGGTATCAGGATTCTGTACTGGTGTTGTGGTTCAGTGGATAAGTCTTAAGACTTTGAATCACAAGATCTGGGGTTCAAAACCCAACGCAGCACTCATGTCCTTTGTCAAGGCGTTTATCTACATTTGCCACTCTCCACCCAGGTGTAGTAAATGGGTACCCGGTAGGAAGAAATTCCTTGAATGCTCGAGAGCTTGATAAGAGTAGCCATGCTTAAGTCAGGGTAATAGTATGCAGCGCTTTAACAGAAACATTATAGTAAGTGCTATACAAATGTTGCTTATTATCATTACTGGGTGTCTCAGAAGAGCAGAGTTGTGGAGTATCTTCTTTTCCTTCAAAATTTTAATTTTGTTTGCATCATTATCATCTTCTAACAATGAGAATGGTATCAAGATTAAGCAATAAGTAGGGTATTAAAAAAAATATTTTTATTCTGAATGCAAGGTACTTAAAATCCACAATACAACTTTTTCTGCGACACTATACCATACCAAAACTATGTTGGCAAGTCCAATACACAAATGTATTTAACTCTACATGAATTAAGCATTTGGCATAATTTGATGAGATACATGTACTTCATCACTCCTCTGTGAATTGAAATGATTAAGAATGGTGTGAAAGAAATGTCATCCCTAAAAGACATGAATAAATTATTCAACACATATATATTCTAATATTGGCACAATTTGTTCTTTGCCATCTTTGTATCAGCTCTCGAATTCCCAATATGAAATGTACACAGTAGAGGGGCCCCTTGGAGAAAGAAATAAATGAGAGAAGAGAAGAGATAATAAAGATAGAGAGTAGATGTTGGAGCAGAGAGTATGAGAAAAGATAAATACATGTAAGTTGAGAAATTAACCTGTTGATTACTGAAATCTGGGATTCCTAGACTTTTATTACAGGGATGATCCGGTTCCAGTAGGCGATGGGTTAAAGAAAGAGATGGGGTGACTGAAGAGATGAGGTGACATGTACTATGAGATTAATACAAGAGAGTGGAAGACACAAAAAGAGTGAGATGATGAGAGAAAAGTAGAGGTAAAAGAAAGATGATGGGAATAAATGAGGGGAGAGGAACAAGAAATGGAGTAAGATGTGAGAGGAAAAAAAAGATGAAACATAGATGGAGGAAGATAGAACGAGAAAAGGCTATAGAAGATAGATCACAATGCCTGTCAGAAAAAGAAATAGAGAAGATGCGAGAGAGATGAGAAGAAATAGAGAAGATGAGATGAGAGAGAGGGAGAGAGATGGGAATGAATAACAGGAATAGAATGAAAGGAAAAGGAGTGAATATGAAATATGAGGGGGGATGAAAGATAAGAATAAATGAGAGAAAGAGATTAAATAAAACAAAATGAGAAAGGTATGGTTCATCAAATGCATTTTTTTGGGGGGGTATGAAAATGTAATCAATTAATTTGGATTTTTATGCAACATTCGTGTTCTGGTAAAAAGGTTTATTCTCCAACCAACGACCAGAAAAGAGTGTGACAGTCTCTTTATTTCTTTCATTATCAGTACACACACACACACAAATGAGGCAATTTCAAAAGCAAGAGGATGGACTTATAAACTTTCAATGTGACAAAAGAAAACAAATTTTATTGAAACCAAAACACTTCAACAAAGAATTGCATCCATGCACTAAATTACAAATTTAACAATTTTTTTAAATATATTATAGTTTTTTTTCTAAAAAACAGATCATCAACAATTTATTTTCTTCAAAATATGATAAGGAATGAAAATGGAAAGGTATATTATGTGTAAAATAAATATTTTATAAAATTAGCAGCTCTATGTTGATAATGAATGATGAACATTAGTAATAATATTATAATGAACAATGCTTGTTATATTTACAATGGCCATGGACGGTCTGAAACATTTTAGGGGTGTTATAACTGTTCATAAAGTTATACATGTGACAAACAAAGAAATGAAATATGGAATGCCAAAAAGGAGGCTCAAACTTTTCCTGAAAAACCCATTTAAATAATTTTAATCAAATTGAAGATTATTGCCTAAAATGTAGATTAGAAGTAAGAATTTTAAACTACATTCAAATCTTAGCTTAATTATATGATTGAAATTCATTGAAAAATCTACTAAGCTTTCCATACTCCAACGGCATATAATGTCATGCACAATTTTACAAACAGTTTTGTGAAACATCCCCCTGCATTTATCGTACAGTACATAAAATTGATGAAACAATATGAATCCCCTTATCAAGAAAAATGTACATTTCTAGAATCTATGATATAAAAAGTATTTTTGTTAGACTTATGGGTTCCATAACACAAAGATTAGCGATTAATCATATGCTTGATTTTCACGATTAATTGTACATTGTAGTCAATGGAATCCATCATAGAAAAATGTTCTACGATCTTTGCTAAGCTTTGTGTTATGGGCAACTGGTATTTAGTGCCTGATTGAGAGTATGAGCAACACATTTCCTGACACCACATACCTCATCGACCATGTACACAGAAATGTTGCTGGCATTCTCGCTGAGCTTCCGTATGCCATGTATGAATGACTGTGTAGGTTCTATATGTCAAACTCAATACACTGTGTCACATGGTAAAACCAAGCAGACAATATTTCATCTCGAGTCTAACTAGAACATTTTTTTTTTCATTTAGCCTGCTGCCATCAGGGGTCTCTTTCACAAAGACTATCATAACTTTTCAACTACCATGAAAACCTTGATTGTTACTGGCTGCTGAACCTTACTGTTATGATAGTTGCCATATTTGTTTCTCTTTATGAAAAACGTCCAAGGACTAGAACCCGGACTATAGCATATCTTTTTAGAATATAATTTTACATATTTTTCTAAATTTTGCATCACATTCTGTAGCTTTTTCACAATAATGTATGGACCAGTTGCTGCTTCAGTATTGAGAATTTCGTACTGATAATCAGACATTAATAATACCACTTCTCGAGCTATTATTCTGCTAATCCAAATGTCCCTTGACATAAATGCATAGCATTGAAAACTCATGAGTAAATAAGCCACAGGTAAATGGCATTTGGCCTTCTCCCTCCTTTTCAGCAAGATCTGATTGAAACAAACAGATATGGAAAGAAAACTGCGATCTGTATGTCCTATGGCATTGGACCACTAAGACATAACACTCTTATTGCAGTGAAATAAAGATAAACTTTAATGGAAAAATATTGTGGTTATGTGGAGTTTGAAATTAAAGGCCAACGATTAGATGTGATCCCTAACCTCTAAAAGATCCATCGTTTAACATATCATGGAGGTGCCAACATGTACTAAAATGGAAATATGCAAATGGAAATGATAGAGATGTGGAATTCGAAAAAAAAAAGGTCACGTATGTGACCCTTGACCCCTGACCTAGCGTTCGACCTGCACCAGCGCAGGAAAGGTACGCATGCGGAGCCTCTCCACCTCTGCTCTGAGAACCGCAACCTCCTGGGCCTGTGCCTTGGCAAGGTCAACGAGCTTCCGCCTCTGGACGATATCCTGCATCCGCTTGGCTGAACCTGTGTCGCTTCTTGCTGCCGCTGTGAGAGAGAATGTCAAGCAAGTTCAAAATAATTTGATGTATAATAAAACATTCATTCTAAAAAATGCTGCCAACTACTCATTGTGGAACAAATTTCAAAGTCTTATTGATATGACATGTGGTAGCTCAAACAGCAGCTGAACATCATCATAAAACAAAATTTTCATGAAGTTACCGGTACTCACCATTTACATTATTGATATGTTTTCTCTCCGATACCATGACGGTCATTTCTTCCAGGTCTCTGTCCAGGGTCGCATTGTCCACTTCTTTTTGGCGGATGACGTGCTTCAGTTTGCTGATCGTCTGTTTCCTCTCACCCACGGTTTTGTCGTTATGCTAGGGAAAAAAAGAGAGGAGATTTTGGAATATATCGATTTATCTTATCTGGGATTCGGGAGACTTAAGACTGAAATGTGGCATCCCTGTGGGAGACTGAAGACTCCTTCTGTTTATGCCTGGTGGGTGTTTCATAAAGCTGTTTGTAAGTTAAGAGCGACTTTAAGAACGACTGGTGATCCTTTCTTGCGCACTAAATAATTACCAATGTACATTTAATGGTGAATATCATTTACCACAAAAAAAGATCACCAGTCGTTCTTACAGTCGCTCTCAACTTACAAACAGATTTATGAAACGGCCCCCTGATTGGTCTAAACAGCTTGGTCTCATTTCCTGACCGGTTTTCTTTGTTCAGGCTAAATCCTTTTGGTCCAATTTTGATTTTGTCTGACCGGCACTTGGCGTAAATGCCAGAAATCTAATGTCCACTTAACCTAACGTAGATTGACGCAGTATAGTAACATGGATCCTTACAAAGAACAGAGGAGTCCATGCAAGCAACTAAGGATGGGTGTCGCAATCATCCTTTATCTATACACAACACCAACAACATCATTATCTGATTCGGAGAGAATGCATTGGCCTTTGATTCCAGGTCACTGCATCCATGGTTTAGTCTGGTAAATATATTACTGTACGCATGCCGAAGAGTCGTAGTCGTGGTAGACCAAAGCAGTGATCCCATCAATGTTCATCTACCGTACATCAACCACAGTCCAGCCTCGTAGAATCTTCATGAGATCCTCATGTCTGTTTTGTTTACAATCGCACAGATTGCCATGGTAAATTCAATTAGATTGTTGTTTTAATGCAGTGGTTCCCAGTATCCCTCAGGGCTCAAGGCAGATGGGCATGGTCTTAATACAGAGTTGACAGGGTCTTTGACTGAGCACAGCTATTCACCAAATCACCGCACACTTCCATCTAATTTGGGACTGTGTGATTGCCCTCCCACTTCCCCTTCAGGGTGACTGAGCATGAATGCATAAATGTGGCTACACCAGACCTGCCAACCTCTGGGAATGAAAAACTGTATTCTGTGATAAAAAAAACTGTATTTTTCCCAAAAAAAGTGTATTTCATAATAAAATGCTTGGCGTACTCGCTCATCACGGCGCTCAAGCTGCATGCAAGCTAAAATGTGCACTGCTCTTGCAGATGAAAAAAAAAAAACCATTGAAACTTGTGTATATCTCACCCTGGTTTTTACAAAATGATTGAAAAAAAAAACAAGTTACCTGAAATTACATTGATCTAATAACCATATTTGTGCACGTTTTATGAAATAGAGACATATAGAGATTATTTTTCTCAATATATTACGATTTAGTTTAAAAAAAAAACACATATTTTTCAAAGAAAAAACGTACTGCCGTATTTTGGTTGCAAAAACGTACTAAATACGGCTAAAACGTACTGGTTGGCAGGTCTGCTACACCTGTTCAAGAAACCAAACATGGGGCATGTAACACAAAATCTAGCAATAGACCACAAAACAAATTTTTACGATCGATTGGATTGACTACAATGCACCATCCAACATCGAAATTGACCATGTGATTAGTGAATAATGGAGTGTTGCGAGAAACATGCGATCAATTTCAAGTCTACTTTGGGTCCCAAAATCAATCATATCCCATGCAATTACTTGGAAATACGCACTCCAAGTTGCTCTGCTTCTTGCATCAAGGAGTATAAGTGCATATGCTACGGTTGAAATGAAATTGATCTATCAGTAATAAAATTCCAACAGAATTTGCAATTGAAGCAGGGGGCTGTTTCATAAAGCTGTTTGTAAGTTAAGAGCGACTTTAAGAACGAGTGGTGATCCTTTCTTACACACAAAACCCATCGCTAATGAATATACCATTTGCCATAAGAAAGGATCACCAGTCGTTCTCAAAGTCGCTCTTAACTTACGAACAGCTTTATGAAACACCCACCAGGTATTTTCTTGCAATACCCCTTAAGGTGTCTTACGAGAAACTGGCTTCAGAGCCTTAGATTACAACTTCTTGTACAAATAAATATGGGAGTTGTTGACTTACTGCTCTTTGGTTTTCTAGAGTGTGTTCCAGAGTCTGAATCTGCTGCTGCTTCTTTCCCTCGTGATCCTCATTATGAAGAAACTTTTTAAAAAAATGACAGGGTATATATAGAATTATAAATCAGCCTTTGAAGAAACATGCAGAAGACCAATGGCTTGAATACATTTTGAAACAGACTTCATAAACAGACATTATACAACTTGATATCAATTATATGGTACAAGCACTAGAGGTAAACGACCCCCAAATTACTACCAGAAGTACTTCATATCAGAGTAAATCAATATAAATAAACAAAAATTTCCAATTTACATACTAATCTGTCCACACGCTTATTGGAAACAGTAATCTAAAATCAAATTTTTTAAGGTTAGTTGAACTTAATCTATGGGTTTAATAGCATTATCTAACATCATTAGTTAGATTTAACACCTGACTAACAAAATATTCAATTCAAGAAAGTTAGTGAAGTTGGCAGACAGGTTCAAGCATGCTCTTTAAAGTGGCATTTGATGTCAAATAACACAATTGAACACATGGGTGAATTTAACCTCTGGGTTACAGTTTTCCCATCTTAGCGGATTCAGGCCATAATGTTATTTTTTTATTATTAATAATACAATATTAATCATGAATAAAATGAGAATTACCCCTTGGAGTTCTCTCGACACTTTTAACATCTGAATGACTTTGGCTTTCTCGAGTAGATCTTCTATCTGCATTATCATCTTCTTATGCTCCCTGTGAAAGAGAGAGAGAGAGAGCGAGAGTGTGTGTGTGTGTGTGTGTGTGTTTTAGAAACAAGGGATAATAGTCTGCCAATCTTTTCAAGCACTTGAACTCTCCAACTACATGTATTGTGTTAAGTGACAAAGGCAAGATTAGAAATGAATAGAATTTTCATTTTCAGAATTTTCCCACAAAGTAACTGCATACTTACGAAGCACATCCTGTTATGTTATTAAAAAGTATGAAAAAGTATCAATGCAAGAGCTTCAATACCAAGAAGATATAGAATTTGAGGTCTTCAAAAAAAGAAGAACTACAACTACCATAATCAAAGCATATCATAAAATGACCCAAAACAGGTCTGTTGAAGACTTTCAGAATACCACTTTATGAATGATTAGTCTATTCAAGTTTCCACAGCACAAAGAAAGAAAAAAACTACCAAAAAATGATTATGGTTCCACTGTATCCAATTTCATGCTTCTTTTTTTTTGGTGAAATTCAGTAAAGAAACACATACATGTATTGTATGAGGTTGACTGAAGACGGACAGTCAATCTGCCCAAAACGTTGAGTCTTCTCCCTTGCTCCTGTTCTACCACGGCTACAACTCAACTCGCCGACTCAAGCCAGCCTTCTCTCGACTACTCAAGCCCCTCATCTCTCGATCTACTCAAGCTCCTCAACTGTCTCTGTTGAACAGTCCTTTTAAGGACTACACTTCCAAATTCTGAAATATAATCTACTTCCTAATCTCCACTTTCTCGCTTACCCATTTCACTTCTACCTCTATCCACTTTCCTCAGTCCTTTCTGGGACTTTCCACATGATGTACATCACCATAAACCACTTCCGCGATTATAAATTTATTGACAACCAAACTTACTGGAATTACAATACACAGGATATTTTTACTTACCACTCTAAGACGTGGATGCCCTTTCTGAAGTCTTTACTCTCTTTCATTGCTGTGATCTTAAGCTCTCCAAGTTGCTGTTAAAGATAAAAACAAAACAATATTTGACAACCTTCCAAGGACTTTTTGCCCTGTTAAACATAAAACCCTTTTAATTTTAAACCATTAAAGTTGTCATCATTTTTATCAATATCACCATCATCTCCATTATTATCTTTATATTTCTTTATATTTCTCCTCATTTATATCATAGTCATCATTATCAATGTCCCCATCACAACCCTCATCACGTTATCATCATCACTGAAACGACTATCACCACATCTATCACACCGTCACCATTATCATTATCACCATCACCATCATCATCATCCCCATTATCATCATCAACATCATCACCATCATCATCATCATCATCAACATCATCATCAACATCATCATCAACATCATCAACATCATCATCATCATCACTATCGCCACAATCACTGTCACTAACACCAAAACTAGGGAGTTTTTGCCACAGCTAAGCAGACACTTCCTGGAACGTAGAGAATCTATTGTCGAATGCCCTTCAGGAAAATGAAGTCTTTGTCGGGGGGTCGGTAAATCAAAACGGTGGTTTCCCTCATGACTCTGGACAAACGACATACTTGTGATTTTTTTGTCGGCTCTGCTGTTCCGAATCACCGACCCTCGATAACGACTCCATTGTGATTAGACTAGCATTTTCAATGAATTTGATACGTTGTAGGATTCATTCCGCATCTAGAAAAACTTGCTACTATCACCATCATCATTATTATAAAGAGAGTAATTAGATCTCCCACACTCTATCACCCCCATCTTTTCTCCCCCCCCCCCACACTTACCCTAATACTGGCATTGAGATCTTCCACCACACTACGATGAAGCAGCACACTATCATCGAAGTCTGCGATGAATTCATCTACGCTGACCTCCACCTGACCCTGCTTCAAGACGAGCTGTACCTCAAGATTGCAGGTGAACCTCAGACGCTCTTCACGCAACCTGGGGGGTCAAGGGTAACAAAGGTCACAAATGATCCAATCGTTACAAATGGTCAAGTACATCCACTTGAGCTTGAAATGGGACTTTCGAATAGGTGAAATCATAACACTTGGGTAATGCAATATCCCAGCCATGGAGTAATTTCCTACTTCAAGAATTTGTCCACAATGTGCTGCACTCAACTCAGGTGAGGTAAATGGGTACCGGCTGGAAGTGGTTCCTTGAAAAGCTTTGAGCACCGGAATCGGCTACCGAGCTTAGCCAGGGTAGTATAGGAGTGTCTTGAGCACCTAACAAGGTGGATACATAGGCTATACAGATATCCTATATTATTATCATTATCGTATGTTATTCCTATCGTCCCCTTTTATTAGGTGAGAAAATGAAATTCTGTATCCTCTGACCCTATGACTGATTCATTGTCAGTACTATTCATTTAAACAAATCAAAAACATTATTGATTGATTTATAAATCACTGAAATGTCCTTTATACCAGTCCTGCTCTATTTTCTTCTTATAATGGAATCTGTAGCAACTGCCAGGAGCTTTCACAAGTGAAATTTGTCCGACATAAAATAGTATGGATTCAATGCACCTGCTAATCATAATTAATCATGATTAAATTTTGCAGGGGGATCATCTACAAATTTGCACACTGCATCATGGGTGACGTACGTGCCCATTGCTGCCAATTGCGGCATGGTCGATGGTCAAGGGTCCAGGAAGAGAATGGAATGTGCCCCTTCCCCCAAGAAAGAAAATGAGCAAAAGATCAAATATATGTAACAATAATGATAATAAAATGGGGCAATACTAGCTTGTGAATATGACATTCAGACAGCTTGACAGCATCACAATTTGAAATTCAGCCGTCAAATGGTTACATCGTTACACAATGAATATCTATGAAGTTTTATTGAACACTTGTCGAGAAAATAGCACTTAGGCCCATTAATCATGTCTGTTACGTGGAATTTCCCAAGTTGACTAAAGTAACACATGGATGTTGATTCTACCTGTTGAGTGCATCAAGGAGGTCATCTATGTCACCCCGTAGTCTTTCATCTTCTTCCTGTCTTCGCTGTAAGTAGCCATTCATGTCAGCTAGAGTCAGCGCATGAGCCTTTACCTAATGACCAAATGAGAACAAAGTATACAGTAGTAATATCAATGACGATGTTCGTCCTTTGCTTGCGATAAAGACCACAACTTCACAAATTCCCTTGGATTCGAAGATGGCTGAATAGACCAATCTTTGCCCGAAAAAAGTCTGGTGCAGTGTTGACAAGCGGAAGATGGCAGTGGGGCAGGCACAGTGATGGCGTTTGCTCTGCCTTTTTACACTGGTGTTTTCGTTTTTGCACGTCTTGACCCGCAGCCTGACACACCAGCCCTACCCATGGTGCGCCAGGCAGAACGGTCCTCAGCCGGTTGCTCCAAGGTCTCAGGGTTAATGCCACAGCATTCCAGGGAAGCTTTTAGTGTGTCTTTAAAGTGCGTCAATAATTCAATAATGATATCACGCATCTATAGAGCACTTAATACACCAGAATGCTCCTAAGTGTTGCACACAATGTAGAATTTGAAGTACACACCATATGTAGACAAGATTGGGACAATTCGCATTACAATATATAGCAGGCAAACAGCATACAATAATTCATGAGATAAGCAAAAAAATGTTTAATTTGTATGTAAGCTTGTTAAGTTAAATAAAGGAGTATAAGGGAAGAATTTCCTCAACAAAATACATTACAAAAAAGTGACTTATTATTTGGGAACTCTCTTGGTAAAGGTACTTGTTTTCATTCTGGTTCTGATGTGCATTTGTTATCGAGGAGAGACTATTCCAGTGCTTGGGTGCAGCACTGACAAATTTGTGAGAGCACAATACAACTTCTTATTGCCCTAGAGATGAGCAATAAAAATTGTCTTAATCAGTTTAAAGTTAAATGAAAGTAGTCGCAGTAAGCACTGATTTCATAAGAAAGTCTGTAAACCAAGGTTGTCGCTTTAACATCCTACATCTAGCTCTGGTATAGTTACATATATTGAACTTCGTGAAATCATGAAATCAAATCTGAAATACGATCACAATAAAGATCGCCAACACGGACAGGCACATGTGGGACAGCGTATTATTATTGTTTGAAAAAAGATCTGACAATTTGATGAGATTCCATGCTTATTTTGCTAATTGCTTAGCAATTACACGATATCTTCCAGAATCCTTTTTCATTTTTTATTTATACATAAAGACACTTGGTTACAAACTCATTTTGAAATTATTTTACATAAGGGGCATTTATCTTTTGAATTACTGAGGACGAGAGCTAACCTCTTGTTCGCTGATGACCTTGGCCTTGCGAAGGTCACACATATGCCTCCAGGTGTGCGGTTCGACACCCTCTGGCATGTGACTCTCATCGTTGAGTTCCTCCAGGGCTTTCACCATCGCTGCCGTCGTGTTCGGCTGGCGAGCAGATAGGGGGCGCTCTCCGTACGGATTGGCTGCGGCCTGGGCGGGTGTTTCGGCAGTCAGGGAGCTTTTCCGTGCGTGCTTTTGACCTCTGCAGATATGATGCAATATAGAAGGAGGGAAGACAAATCAGCATTCCTTCATTCTTGATATACCTACAACATTTTTTCCTTTAAAAAGTTCTTATATGCTTAGGAGTTCTATTGCATGAAAGTTACTACTATGCCAATGGTAACTACCATGGAAACAATGTTCATCAGCCAATCAAAATCAAGGATACCATAGAATTTACATGTACAAGTACATGTACCATTGAATGGCAAAGTTACCGTAATAACAACTTTTTCGCTAACAGGGCCAAGAAAACATTAAAATCTGCACAAGGTTGTTTTAAAACTTCTGCTCCTCGTTTTGATCAAAATTTGTTTCAAAGTAATTGATTTTCTAGTTCTCTTAATTTTCAAGGGTTTTTTTAACAACGAGGGCACCAATTTATATTTTTCCCTGCAAAGGAACGGGGCATGATTCACAATCTTTGAACAGCATAAATTATTTTTAACTAAAATCCCCAAAACTGCATACAACCATTAATCAATAATAAGCAATATTGCTGTTAAGATTAATACATGTATCAATCACAAAATTGATTTCATCTCATTGAGAATTGATTTTACCCATAAGACCCCCCCCCCCCCTCCACACACACCCTCATAAACCCTGGTATTAATCTAACTATGTATGAGGTTCTGAAGAAAAAGTAATAATATTAATCATCAGACAGATTTTGTCATGAAAAACTCCTCAATTCCCATCGCCAGAGCAGGGAAAAAATAATACGGGGTCCAGGTGAATTTCAACCCCCCCCCCCCCCCGAAATGATTAAAAGAGCCTGTAAAATGTAATGAAAAAAGAGCCACGCACAATTCCCATTCACTACAACGTTAAAAGAATTTATCCAATGTTGTGGAAGAGGGAGTAGATTGTGAAAAGTAGCCCCAAAAAGAAAAAAAATATGCGCCAGTCTTACCTTGGTCTACGCCTGTAGAGTTTGAAGAGCTGATCGACGAGCACCGGGTGGACGTCGTGGAATTCCTTCCTGAAGTTCTTCTCCATCACCTTGTCTTCAGCCACCCTGATATCGTAGGTGTCCCGGTACTGCTCGACCTGCTTCTTGGCTTGCGCCATGGACGTCACGCTCGTTGCCTGTCACGGACAACAAGAAATACCTTTATAATTGCCTGAAATCGCCACACCGATTACGTTAGAGACTTTGCTCAAGTAAAGACTGACACTTCAATCTCACAAATTCCAAGAGTTACTTAAAAAAGGTGAATCTAGTTCGGGCGATATATGTCGTATCGCCCCCAGGCCAGTCAATATTGCTTTAATAATAATAATAACAATACGACGTTGCTTGTATAGTGCATATCACTGCCCATGGGCGTCTCTATGCGCTAACAGGAAAATAGACAAAGAAAGAGACAGGATTAAAGCTATTATGTGTCTCAATCATAAAACCGCTTAAACAAATAAGTTTTGAGGCGACTTTTGAATGCAGAGCATGTAGATGCCTCCTTAATGGAAGAAGGGATCATATTCCAAAGTTTAGGGGCAGCATGACAAAATGATCTCTCCCCATAGAACTTGGTCTGAACAACTGAACACTTAAGCAGATATCTCTGTGGAGGTGCCGTGGCCGAGTGGTCTAAAGTGCCTGGCTATACATGAAAAAGTCCGGGGTTCGATCCCCGGCCGCAGCACCTATGCCCGTGAGCAAAGCATTTAATCTACAATGCTCTTTTATCCTGCTTTCAAATAAATGGAAATGCTATTTGCATTATTGGTAACTAGGTGTGAACTTGTTTTAAAAAAAAAAAGAAGATATCTCTGTGAAGATCTTAGATTACGTGAAGGGACATATCTTATCAATTTCTCACTGAGATATTCAGGGGCCAAGTTATTATTCATTTTAATTATTAACATAATTACTACTATCATAATAATAAGTTACATTTATATAGCACTTATAACATTATTTCTAAACGCTTTACATCGTAAACATATAAATATTAAATACCTACAGTCCCAGTCCCATAAGTATTGAACTTTCAAAATAATGTATATTCGTGGTATCAAAACATTAATCGCATACATTGTACTTTTAACTGCCAATATCATAATTATATTCGATAGTTTTATTTTTCAAGAATACCAGAAATGTTCCACTTGATAGGGCCAATATTTCACTCATCTTTGATCCGTGAAAAATTACCTATCTCTGATATTTCATTCGGAGCCATCCAATATGGTACAAATAGAACCCTTTTAGCGCTGCATCCAAAATTAGTATTTTGGTCTGCATGATTTGTCTGTGCAATATTAGAGCAAATGTATGCCTTTTTTCTATATACAAATAAAGAAAATAAAATACCTACAGACCCATTCGATTCCTCACGTACTGAACTTTCAAATATTGAACACTCATAGTATCAAAATGTTAATCACATACTTTTTAACTGCTGTAAAAATCTGTTAACGCATTTATCTAATATCTCGCCATATTCCTATCCGTCCGCTGAAATCCTTTTGGACAGTTTGTGAAAATAATGATGGTATAGATATCTCATTGGAACTCACCTTGAGTGCTTTCTTAGAAGTGAGAAGTCTTGTTAACTCCTCCTCTCTGGCGTCAAGCTCATCCTCCACCATCAACACTCGACTCAGACGAAGAATCTTCAGTTCCTCCTGAAAGAAAAAAAAAATGAAGATAAGAATCATATGTGGTCATGCTTTGGCTAGTGGTTTTGACATGTGTCTTTCAAATTTGAAGGTGGTAGGTTCAAATCCCAACGATGAGAAGTAGCAGATGACCTTTTGCATGGATATTTTCATGGATATTCATAGGAAAATAGATCGGTATAAAATAATATATAATATATAATTATGTAAGGTGCTGAGAAACATCATTCTGATGTAAGGCACTATACAAAGGCCATTGCACACCTTACGACCCGACTGGTCTACAACTGGCTTGCGACTGAGTGATTTGAGATGAATCTCAAGGTAGTCATAAGCCTCGACACCGCACACCTTGCGATCCGACTACCATGCTGTCTGCGACTCACGCATGCTTTTTGCCATAGCACATGAGAAAATGGCACTTACTACTGCGTATGCACGTTGTATACCATATATGCGTCGTGCAACTCTGCTGTCTGATTGGATGGAAGTTGGACTGAGCTTGCGATTTTCCTTGCGACTTGTCTCTGACCGGTCTGTCTCAGTCGCAAGCCAGTCGTAGACCAGTCGGGTCGTAAGGTGTGCGGTGGCCTTTAAAGTGGATTATTATAATTATCATCATTACCATTATCATTATTATTATTATGTGGTAACAAGGTGGCATACCTGAAATAGAGCCAGCTCAGTCTTGACCTTCTTGGCAAAGAGGGTCATCAACTTCTCATCAAAGTTAGCCGTGGTGTCTGCAATGATGGTCTGGAGCTTCTTCAACTCCGCTTCAAGGGTCTGAAAAAAATATAAACATATGTAACATACGAATGAATATATATCTATCTCACAAAATAACAAAGAGAGGTTTCAATTGTACCATGCACATCCTCCACTCCCCCTGGGGAGTATTCCAGCCAGTCACCATTGGGACACATATACTACAGGTGGATGTTTCATAAAGCTGTTCGTAAGTTAAGAGCAACTTTATGAATGACTGGTGATCCTTTCTTGTGGCAAATGGTATATTCATTGGCGATGTTTTAGTGCGTAAGAAAGGTTCACCAGTCGTTCTTAACTTACGAACAGCTTTATGAAATGGGCCCCAGGGCAAGCTACAATTACTTTCACATCCTACCGGGGGGTACCCATTTAACACCTGGGTGGAGAGTAGCAAAGTGTGGATTGACGCCTTGCCAAAGGACGCTTTGCTGCTGGGGGATTTGGACACACGACCCTCTGATTACAATAGTACATAAACATTGATTATCATGAGAGGCTCGTCAGTCCATGTTTCTTGAGACATACAAGATAACATGGGCAGCGAGAGAGGATGAATCCCAAGTTCTGGAAAAAATAAGAATTGATCAATACAATTACAGGTGATCCCAGGAAAATTGTAGTGTTTAGGGATAAATACCAGTTGTGGTAACGATCTCAAAATGAGTTTAAACAAAATCCAATCAAATTACCACCAAAAAGGTTTGTATGTATAAAAAAATATGTGCCAATTGGCTCTGGAAGAAAATGTGTGATTGTTGAGAAATGATCGAAATAAGCACGGAATTCCATAAAATGTCAGGTACTTTTCCAAGCAATATTTATACACTGTCCCACATATGCTTTTCTGTGTAAGTGATCATCAGAATTATCGGTTTTGAGCTAAGATTTCATGATTTCACAAAGATAAGTTTACATTAATGTACATGTACAATATCTAGATATATCATAATGTGGTGACGAGTGACCTTGATATTAAAGACTTTCTCATGAAATAATTGTTTGCTGCAACTACTTTCTTTAACCTAATGGAGTTTTCAATAAGATTGTAACATAAACACAGTGACTGATGCATGGCGTTGAGAATTAGCGCTTATGTAAAGATGTCACAACAATGGCAAATTTGCATCATGCATTATAATGCACAAATTATTATTGAATAAATTATCAGGTGAATAAAGTTCCAGGCGCTGAATCATAGATTTGATTTTTAATCCTGGATGGAGTTATTTTATAATGTCTTTAACCTGAGCACATTTACCTTCTTGTATTTCTCCCTCTCTTCACTGAGTTCCTTGACTCTCTTCTCGTATTCCACGGCAATCTTCTTCTCTTCATCGCTCCACTCCTCCGACCCTTTGACTGTCATGAAGATAGGTACTGGAATGTCCTGCAATTAAATGGAAAACAAGAAAAACATTAACCTAGGCCCTGTTACATGTTATGTTATGTTATGTTATACCGAGGTTTTTACCTGACTGCTAAGAAAGCACGAATGCATGTGAGCAAGCAACCAGGGGATCGACGGCTTAAGGTCCTCTCCGAGGGACCTGGTAATGGGGATAAATGCCTTACCAAAGGGCACTAGCGCACCACTTGGGAATCGAACCCGGGTCACCGGAATCCGAAACCCCCGCTCTACCGACTGAGCTATCGCTCCTCCATAAAACATAACAATCAATGGCAGAATGAATCTTAAGACTGACTGCAACAATGTATAATCAATCATGATGGTACAATACCATCGTTTATGTAGATCTCACATATTTATTTCTGATATTTATTCAGGGTGGCACATATCACCAACTTGGTGGTCTTCCATGTGGCCCGTTAACAAAAACAACATATATGGTGCTTCACTTAAGCGCACATTTATAATTGGACTTTTCTTAGAGTATGTGATGAAGTAAGCGTAATTATGCATACAAGTCTGCATAAACCATGGTTTTGTACCCTGGTACAATTGAAATCTCTTTTGAGAATACAGACCAATGAGTTGATGATACCCTGGGATACATGTATGTCAAAGTGATCATCATTATTGCCAATTCTATGTTTTATATTCAAATGTTTCACAAAAAGTAAGATTTGATTTGGGGGGCATGTAGAGGTGTTTCATCAAATTGGTTTTGCTTGATGAAAGACCCATGAAGCCTTTCGGCACTATTTTCTGCGAATGATTCATTTCTGCATCATTGTATCACCCCTTTGAAAGAAAAATTCAAGATTTTTGAAAATGACATTTCTTGCAATATTCCATGTATCATATATAAGCGATAAAAACATTTAAAAAATAACATATGGGTCCTGTAACACTGAGGTTAGCGATTGATCATACACTTGATTTTTGCAATTAATTGTACATTGTAGTCAATGCAATCAATCATAAGAATATGTTCTATGATCATTGCTAAGTTTGTGTAACGGGCCCCTGATTGCGTGGAGAATAAAAGGGACTAATATGGCAAACATGGGGAAAATGTGAAAATGAAGTCCCGACCTTTTTTAGTTCATCCTCTTTCTTGATCTCCAGCACACCACCCATCATCATGTCCAAGGCTCTCTCCCTTGCATTGTCTCCCTTCGCAGCCAATTTCTTCTCTTCCTCCAGCCTTGCTTCTTCATCCATCTTGGCTTGCTGCTCGGCACTTATAAACTTCTCCCCAGTAACCTATAGGGGGGGGGAGGGTGGAACAAGAAAACGAGACATATCACTATTGATGTTAGGAGAAGAGAAGGAGGATTGGGTTGAGGATGAAGGATGCACGGAGCCAGGCAAAGTGGAGAGAAGGGGTAGGAGCGATTGCTGCGAGTGACAGCTGAATCCAACCATCCCTTTTTCATGGGTACTGGGACAAGACCACATTTGAAACTTTGGATTTACTGTCTAAATCTAATTTTAAAGTTGAACTTATGACGGAAATTAAAATCAGAGGGATGCTGGTACAAAATCCCACCATGGCACTTGGCATCCAGTCAAATAACATGTAAGCCACTGTACAGGCCCAACAAATTAATTCCGACCCAAGTTCAGAATACGGGCCCTATACTTAAAATGACCCTCCATCACGTTCATGGTCACTGCTTCATTGACAAAGAAAAAAACGGAAGCAAATTCATCTGATTCTCGCAAATGAAATTCACAGTATTCACCTCTGAATCTTCGACAGTGAGAAGCTTCTCGGGTTTCTCGTCGGCATCCATGACAGGCTGCCAGATTTCCTCGCTGCTGGTGAGGTCGTCGAGGATCTTGGTGATGCGGACGTTCTTCTCCTCGATGCGAGCAATCTCCTGCTCCCGCTGCTTGTAAACCTCATCGAAGATCTTGTTGTACGTCTGCTTGATCCGATAAATAGCATCCTGTGAGAATAGAATCAAAGTGGAAAGGAAGAATCATACATTGAAAATGCCATTTGTTTTACAACTTTAATCTTCAATCTTTCAGCAAAATAAGATATGTTATCAAATTTGCATAGTCTTTTACAAGTCTTTTTTATCTACCCAGTAAGTTTTATAATTTTAATATTGTGAGCTCATCGTCCCGTATAAAGATTGTTATTCAAATAGTTGACAGTAAAATATGAGAGGATCAAAGAAAAGTAGAAAACCCATACAAAGTAAAAATTAATCAAAATAAACTAAAAGCCAATTATTTTCTCTGTGATCCCCTTTTTAAATACTGTTTGCACTTGAAAATGAAAGTTATTATTATTTGTTTTTATTTATAACATGTTGCAAAGTGCATGTAAGACTTAGGGCATTAAATTGGAAATGCCAAAATGATCCATGTACAGTACAAGTATGTATACAGAATAAAAAGAACAAGATATAAAGATGGCATTACCTGAAGGAGTACAATTTGGTTGTTTTTCTGCTGTCTGGTGTGGAGTTCAAACTGACTATAGAAGAGATCGTTGGCTCCACCGTACTGGGCTCCCAGGGAGCCGGTGATAGCAGCTGGATCCCCTGCTGATTCTCCTTCTTCAGACTCCTCGTCTCCTTCCTCGTTCTCACCAGACTGGAGTAAAAAATAAAAGCAAAAACATGGGTATACTATCAGTTGGCCATGTTTTAATAATGTATATTTCTGGTGTCATGACATTTGCTCCTGCGACGATTGCTCTGGTCTTAACATCTCAGAGGGCATAGGGTTAGAGTTAGGATTGTAATACAAGTTTTCAGGTTCAGAATAATGTAAAGATAAGATTTTCTACAGGAAATTTGCAAAATGTCCTTTGTAAACAAAGGAGATCTCACCAAATTGTAAAGAAATCAATTAAAATGGATATACATTCATATTTAGAATTTTTTTTAACTAAACATGCATTTTATATGTTGACTTTGCTGGTTTTCCATAGTTGCGATTAATTGGATCAATCGCAACTCTTTGTAAGATGGGGCCCAGGTCATCACCGTTCAAAGTAGACAGAAATGAATTTAATAAACAAATCCGGGTCCTGTTACACAAGCGTGAGTTATTAATTATACTGTACACTCAATTGTTACGATTGATTGTACATTGTAGCCAATGGAATCAATCATAGAACTAGCACATCAATGATGTGAAGCTCATCCGGCATCTCGCAATGGAATTTAACACAATTTTTAATTTCAGCCCAGTTGACACTGTAGTGAATTATATTGGTGACATAAATTGAGGAAACAGAATTGAAATTGATGAAGAAATGACATAGAACAAGCATTTTTGTGATTTCTGAATAAATTTCATATAAATTAGCATAAATAATTTTCTGGTCAAAATTTCTAAATTCTGTGTATAACATTGGTGAACCTCATGTAGCTCTCAGATGGAACAAAAAAAATCAAATCAGTCAACAAATAAGTATTTTTGTGAGTTTTGAAATATATGCATAAATTAGCACATTTAATGAGTTTCAAAATTCTGTGTTAAAATTTTGTATCCCCACCAAGAGCGTTCATATAAAGGAAACAATATTGAAATTGATCAACAAATGAAGGAGAAAAAGCATTTTTTTCAATTTATGAATAAATTTTGCATAAATTAGCATAAATAATTTTCTAGTCAATATTTCATAATTCTGTGTTGAAATTTGGTGACCCTAATTTAGCTCTACTAGATGGATGAAAAAAAGGTCAACAAATAAAAAAGAAGCATTTTTTGTGATTATGAATAAATTTTGCATAAATTAGCATTAAAAAATTCTACTCAAAATTTCAAAACTCTGTTTAGACGTTTGGAAAACCTCATGAAGCTCTACCAGATGGCAGCAAAAAATCCAAATCGGTCAACAAATAAAGAAAAAGAAGCATTTTTAAAGAATTTTGAAAAATGCGCATAAATTAGCATATTTAATGAGTTTCAAAATTCTGTGTAGAAGTTTTGAATCCCCCACCTAGTGCGATTATATATAGCAAACAGAATTAAAATCAGACTTGAAATGACGAAGAAGAAGCATTTTGAAATTGTGGACGGACGACAGATGACGGACACCATGCCACGGCGTGAGCTAAATATGGCCTACGATCATTGCTAAGCTTTGTGTTACGGGCCCCTGGTCTATACTGACTGACTGACTAACTTAGGTTCATAGGACGGTGTGTCCCTTTGCTCTCAGACTACGGGTGATCCTTTACCGCTCAGTTCTACCCTTGGCTAAATGTAGGCCTTTAGAATCGAGTAGGTTATCCCCTTCAATTGGATGATACTGAAATCATTGCAAATAATAGGGGGAAAAAACCAAGGCTTTTGAGGAAAGTGTTATCTCACTACTACATGATATTTTAGCACCGACTCCATCAGTCATTTTCTTTTTTTTTATGAATCCCATAATGCAAAACAACGCAAACATACAGATAAATCTTCAACACAAATATCGTAGAATACATTTAATCCCACTTACTGCGTCTTTCTGGGCTCCCAGTTCAATAATCTCTTTCCTTGCCTGTGTGTAAAGATTACAAAAATAAAAAAACATTGGATTTTCCTTAATCCACACGGCAAAGAATCAAATAGAGTACAAGATAGCAAACTATCGAGTAACAAAATCAAGTATTCAAGTGAAATTTCACTAGAGTCAAATACATTACTCCTCTCCTTTTTCAGACAAATAATGTCATGATTAATTAGATTTATCCTCAAGTCTAGCCACAATATGCAATGATCCTTTCTCACAATCTCTATAGCATACATACTGAAGTGAACACACTATCAATGAACATATACACCTTCAAAATGCTACAACAATTGCATATAATTCAAATCATGTTAACTTTAAGCCAAAAGGACTATAAATATGAAGATATTCATACAAAGGAAGACATAAGCAATTTAAAAAAAAATTGTACTTGAAGTTGCAATCTCACATCGCAATTAATCTGAATTTGTGCACTTAAAGAGAGAGAAATTTCAAATCCATTTGAGTTTAATTTGAATCAATCATAACTCTTTGTAAGACAGGGTGCTGGGATGACCTGAACGCAAAAAAAAAGATATTATCACAGAGTGTAGCAGAAGCAGACTGGGACGTACTTTGCAATACTTGCTGGAAATGTATAACGCACTGCTCCCTCAATCAATAACAAGGCACAATATACTTGTATATCACAATCAATAATAAAGTTTTATGAAAGCAGGGCCTTGATTCAACGAATGAAAGTAAACTTACGGCCATCTCAGCAACCTCAATACGCCTCATGTTGCTGACAAATTCCAACTCCTCTTTCTCTTCCTTGCTTCTCTCCCTCATCGGGTAGTTGCTCACCTCCAGAGGGAAATGGAACGCCTACAACATCAAAACGATGAAAAACATTAATCGTCAGTCAACGTTTTTACCATATTTTCCGCTTTTCCTCGCGCAAAGAGACCTTTGGGTCTTCATTTAAAACTGTACTATTATTATTTACTATTATTAAAAGATAATGGCCTGTATACTGAAGTCAGGTTAACTTAGGCCATGGTCTAATGATGTGCTAAAATAATGGGGAGCCAAAAACTAAAAAATTCTGCTTATATTGTATATTTCTTATATTACTATTTTGTTTCCCTTTGCTTTCATAATGAAGAAAATATTTCAGTTATCATTCTGAGACAGTTATAGATGGTTCGAGTGTCATAATAGTTAATGAATTGAACATGTACTAATAGAGATTTGTGCCCCAATTGTCTCTCCATAGTTAAACCACAACTTTAAACCAGGGTTTAATTTAAACTCGAATTCAGAATACAGGCCAATGAATGGGGAGGGAGGAATTGTTCCTCATCCCCCCCCCCATGCATATTTTGCCTGGTGATCTTGAATTTAAGTTTGTACAATTTGCAGAAATTAAACTCTTTGACCCCCTCTTGGGATTCAAGGGTAAAAACAAACCCAAAAAGTTTTGAATGCAAATTTCTCAATCACAAGTTCAATGTATAGTTCCTTTACCTTGATACTGCGACCTTTGTTGATCATAGAGTCCCAGCATTCGTTCTTGATGGTCTCTCTCATGTACATCTTGGCCAGGTCTTCAAGCTCCATCTCTTCACGAATCTATTCAATGAAAAACAAACACCAAAGAAAGATGTTGGTAAGTCTCCCTTCTTTGGACCACAAGGTCTGGGATTGCATGCCATTGCATCCTTTAATAAGATTAAGATGTTGATCTTCATTTACCAGTCCCTACTAAAGTAAGGGCCTTTTCACACAAGAATCTTGAATCATCATTGTAATGATGACTGAAATTCGTCTCTAGAATCATTGTACCATTCACAAGTTCACTCGAAAACTGTGATTTGAATTTGAATTCCTGAGCGAAGGCAGTATTGTGTAATTGGTGACTTGTCAATCAAACCCAATCAAAGAACTGCATCGGAAAAAAGAAACTACGTTGAGTGCATGACAATTGTATTATCTACCGAAGTGCTTGAAAGGTCATGTAAGCTCCACCCCTCAAAAGATGTTTTGGAGGTCAACCCCTTCAGACGTAAAATTCGTACCGTAATTTTGAGTGAAACTTAACAGGAATTCACCTCTGGAGTAGAATTTGAATTCGTGATTGTGATTAGCGCTTGTGATTCTAGTTTGGTTTCACACATGCTAAAAATTTGTCATATTAGAATTATTTTTCACTGGAATTGTCATTCAAATTACGATTTTGATACCGTGTGAAAATGCGGTTAGAATCATTTGTTTTCAGTACAATGTAAATGTTGTATACTTCCATTATCATTATCACTGTATACATGTACATGTATGCTGAATATTTCTTGGAGGGGTAATTTTTCACAAGTTTTGCAACTAATCGAAGACAAAAACAAAATAAAATGTGTATGAATATAGTGAATGGAAATGCACAAACGTCACAAAAATGGAATCTAAAAATTTCTAAATTCATCATTAATCATTTATCTTATTTCTTGTTTAACCATGCAACTTTGCAATATGCATTTCTATCAGCACTTTTTAAACAAGGAATTATTCGAATAAACCAAATCAGAACCAATAAATGAAAATCTATACACCGTGGCACTCATTGGGTGATTTTAAGTATGGTGTTGAAATCTGGTGTTGGTGATGTGACAACACCAACACCAACCACAACACTGTACTTGAAATCAGGCTGGTGTTGGGATTGACCTCGACGTATTTCCGGCAGTTTGTGTTGAATGTCGTCTGCTGAACCCAGCATTGCAGCTGGTGTTGACGATCTACATGTTATTTCCCCATTCAACAACACCAACCCCCAGGGATTGGGAAAATCATGATTTCAAGTTGGGTGTTGGCAATCTCAAGCTCGCGAACAGGCAGCGAACACGATGAAACATCCCAATAAAATAAGCTTTAACCGTTAAGATAAGTACAAATCGCAGAGGCGTGACGTCATAAGCTATCAATGACGCAATTAGTATCGCTCTTCTGAACCCAGCTCGGTTCAGCTGCCTTTTTACGCTCTCAACACCAAGAACAACACTGTATACCTTACTTGAAATCACCCATTGGAGATCTTATTCATTTTTTTTTTCACTGTAGTCCCACACTAAGGTTTACCTGCTGTACTTGAGCCTCTCCTTCAGCCTGTAGCCTATGCTGTTCTTCCGTGTCCAAATTGAATTCATCATGGCCGAGCTTCTCGATGTCTGGCAAGTCTTCATTCACCTTCATCATATCTTGGATCTATGGGGGGAAGCGACAAATATTATCACAGGTACACTCTTAAGAATTTTCCCCTCCCCTTCTTCTTTTGATACCCTTAATAATAATAATAATAGTATGTCCACTTACATAGCAAAGTTAATATGTGCATATACTCAACTACGCTTCGATACTTGGTATCATATTATCACCCTGGCCATAGCTAAGCTGCCATTCTGGCACTAAAAAGCATCAAGGAATAAATCCTACCGTGTACCCATTCACCTCACCTGGGTCAAGTGCAGCAGAATGTGTGTAAATTTCTTGCTGAGGGAAATCACCGCATTGCTTGGATACGAACCCACGCCTCTCTGATTGAAAGGACAAGAGTCATAACCACTAGACCACAACGCCCCCACATTGTTTCTGAAAGAAGATCTGGGATTAGATAGTACTAATTTATTAATTATACACTCACTCTTACCGACTCAGATTCAATATTTTTGTCTTTTCCCCAACATTCGGCACTGTTATTTTTATTTTCTCTTCGTTATTTGTTCCATATATCTTCATGACCCCCCCAAAATTGAATAAGAATGAAGATAAACCTACCATCCTACGGAGATCTCTTATCTCTCCTCTCAAATCTTTCTTGACAGTAGCATACTGCTTGTCCTCATCATGGAGAGCCTATGGGATGAGAGAGGGAGAGTGTGTTAATAACATCATCATCAGCAAAAGACTAAAATTATTGGCCATGAATTGCCATTATTATCATCATCATCATCATCACCTTCATCCTCAAAATCATCATCATTACTAACATCATCATCAGCAAAACACTGAAATTATTGGTCATGAATTGCCATCATCATCATAATCATCATCATCACCTTCATCTTCATCCTCAAAATCATCATCATTACTAGTATCACACCCACTAGATCTTTACAACATCACCCCAACCAACAACATTATCACTGTGGCCATGAATTGGCGACATCATCATCATCATCCACATCATCAACATCATCATCACCATCATGACAATAATCATCATCATGATAATCACCATTATCACCATGCACCACCATCATCATCATCATCACCACCACCACCACCTCCTTCATCATTAGCATCCCATCCACGAGGAGTTTCCAACCCAATAAACATCACCAACATTTTCACTTTGGCCATCAACTGCCATCATCACCCTTATCATCATCATTAACATCTCCTCCTCCTCCTTCTCCTTCCCTTTTTCCTCCTCCTTCTTCTTAACACCACATGTCCCATGATCTACCACGTATACAAACCTCCAGTTCTTTGACATCCATCCAGGCAGGGTCACCCGTCAGGGTTGGGGTAGGCGTCATGTAGATTTGGTCTGATTCTATCGCCTTCTCAATAGTCATATTCTACAAAGGGTTTAAAGCCACAAATCCATGAGCATTAAAGGGATGAATAGACTTCATTGATAGTAGAAAACTTTGCATTTCACAGGTGATCTATGATCGATTTCACAGGGGATTTATGTCTTACAAGTTATGTTTTAGCCCCACCTCAGTTCTTCATAATTGTTTAAATTCATTCTTAATTCATTGACGAAACTGTGTTTTGAGGAATTGAAAATAAACTTCAATTTCAACATTTCACAAAATGAAAGGTACAGCATCTACATGTATTCCTAGAGTGCAATCAACTCCTAATCAACATTTGTAAAATGTACGTCTGACAAGTTAGCATATCTGGGGTGTTTCACAAAGGTTTAAGTATGACCTAGAGTCACACTTAAATGCCTATTTTTGTGCGTTATAAAAGGCATGACCGCATTGGTCAGATCATGCCAAAAGGACGCGCACTACTGCTATTGATCATTAAAGGGGAATCCAGCCTTGGCCATAGAATGTTGTGTTGGTAAGGAGAAAAATAAATTAAACAAAATGGTGGAAGTTTGAAAGAAATCGGACAAGCAATAAGAAAGTTATAGCTGCTTTAAAATTGAGATCACTAATACTATGTAGATTTCAAATTGGCAACTGGGTAAGTAAATTATGACAAGGGGCAAGGACAACTTTCCCATAGGCCATGTACTTTATTATCAGGGATTTGTGGTTTTCTCCTAAGTACCCATTCCCCTGGGGCAGTAATCTAATTATAACCCAGGTAGTATATTGCTTTATGTCCTCATGAAAGAAAATTATAATTTGAAATAAAACTTTTGGAAAAAATGACATTTTAGTCATAATATGTATTGGAGTACATGGAAGAGTAGTCCTTGCCTTACATCACAATGACATCCCATGTGCGGCCAATTTGAAGTGTCCATGGGTATAGTGATTACCGATATTTACAACTTTTGAAAATTCATAACTTTCTTGTTGTTTGTCCAATATTGTTCAAACTTTCACCTGTCAACTTGTCTGATTTTTCTTTTCCTTATAAAAACACGTTTTCATTTGGGTTGGATTCCCCTTTAAGATTGTGCATTTCATATCATGTACGCGTCGGCATTTAAGTGTCATACTTAAATCTTTGTGAAACACCCCCCCTGACATCTTTCCTTGGTTCTGATTGTCTTAGTGTGATGGTAACTATCTGGTAACTGATTTACCTTGCTGTCGTTAAGAATAGTCCAATTTTTCCCTAGGGAAAAAATGGACTATGCATTTTTACGACCCCACATATGAGCATTGCGCTCAAGGTGCCTACATGCCTGTGCATGGCAGCTCAAGCCATTGGATGCATCTCAGTGGGTGCACCTAACACGGGGGGGGGGGGGCTGCAATGCGATCAGCATATCCAAAAAGTTTGATGAAATTTTTCATATGTTACTAATTTTTTTTTTTTTTGATGTGATGAAGAATGAGGTGGAAGGGATATATAACAAATATACAATGACTCATTTTCGGAACAGGCTAAAACTATTCACACTCAGGAATATAAATAGTACCATTCTCCCTCAGGCCATTTTCTCTCAGGAGAAGTGTACTATTGATGTTCCTTTGATGAGAATAGTTTTAGCCAGATTCTTGAGCATCATAGTATAATTTTTATATCGCCCCACATGTCCTATTATGAGGTGTTTCCCTGATCTTAATGAGACCACCGTGAAAAGAAAAAATCACTTTCATTTTTCATACCACAACAATTGATATATTAATCAACAGAGGACAAAAATGCTGATTAATTGATCATCATCAAAGATTTGTGTCTTATTTGGATTTCCATAGACCATAGTTTTGAAATTTTATTTGTCTGAAGTTAAACAAGTCATTTTGTCTACAATAGACACCAATCATACCTCATTAGATGACGAGATATGCTCGTGGGATGCGGTTCTGGAGCCCACTAGAGAATGAGGACTCCAGTCTCTCATAGACTGCAGGACCTCGTCCTCTCGCTTACGAACCGCCTGAAGCATGGACTTGTGGGAACGTGCCGCCTCGATGGCAGAGTTGGCCTTGGTCTTACCCATGGAGTTAAAGCTACAGAAAAATCACATATATGAATAGTGTTTATTATTATATGACACATATATAGGTATGTGCAGATCCTTGTCATTAGAACGGTTGTTTGATATCAATCTTTTAGCCCTTTTTACAATGACATTATCATTTGTGGAATCTTAGATCCATTCATTGTGCAATTTTGGATCCATACGATTTTGTCCACTGCACGCTCGCCGAGACACAAAGACACAAGTGACACACACCAAAATTTAAAGTACCTTCTCTCTTGTTTCCAAATGCATAAAATTATCTGTAAAACCTATTCCGTTTGGTACAAATTTTGGGAAAAATATTCAAAAATATTAATTTCAATAGGTGACAAGGTCATGCACGAGTAAGATTTTTAACTATAACCCATGATCAAGTACAACAAGCACACCTTCGTGTTTCTATACTAATCTTGATGAAACATAGGCCTAACCTGAGATTTCAATAAATAATCATTCTGAATAAATATACATATCTCAAAAAAAAAAAAAACAAGATAGTGTTCATTACACTCATAACAGCTAACAGCAATTAAAATGACATACATGTACATGTAAATCAATACAAGTTACACATTGGCCATTTCCTAAACAAATACTGTAATAAAGAAGCAATCACATAATAACATACTCAAACCCTGAACATCACACAACATGCATAACACATATATTAACAGGGACCAAGATTAAATACATGGGTACAATATAGACTACTTGTACTTCAAACCAATATCTTTATCAAAACCTGTCTAAAGCTTTGGAGAAAGTTCAATAATGTGTAACCTATTAGACTATCATTTAATATCCGATCTTACAAATAAATAGGGACTATTTCAACTCTTTTCATCTGCTGATTCCTTAAGAAAAAATCAAAATCAGAGCTGCCAACTTTAATATTCACTTTTCAGGGAGATACTGAGAAAGAAGGGAGATCTTTCTCAATTACACACTGTAATCTAATGACAGAAATAAATGTATGAATAGGGGAGATGTTGAAAATCTTCAGTTTTTCACTTGAAAATCAGTAAAATTTCAGTGAGTCTTCCTGGCAATCAGGGAGACTCGACAGCCTGTAGAATACCGACAAAAATTGTTGAGGAGATTTGACACAATGTAAATTATCAACAATGACATCTGCAACCAAAATTTCAAATAAAATGATATACAAGTGAACATTTCATGAAAGTTGTCAGCACTAACAAGTTATCTATCTCCGGCAGTTACCATAGTAACAGTCAGAGGCTGGTGCCTCTCAGCCAATCAAAAGCGAGGATTTCACTGAAACGGTCAGCAATGACAATTTAGCCAGTGCTGACAACTTTCACGAAACACCCCCAGGAAATAGAAACGTGCCCACCACCAATCCCAACACCACATGCATGCACTATTCCACTTCCCATGGAACACACCATCTACCTATTCATACTATTCCAAGATGCAAGATGATGATGATGATGAAACAAAGAGCATGAAAGATGACAAAATAAAAGATGAATCTTCACATTCTTGAGTAAAATTTGTAAGAGAGCAATGAAAATAACTTTGTGGTAAAATGACATTTGCAAGGAAAATATTTACGAGGAAAATATCATTCATTTTTTTAGCCGTTCATATAACCAAATATCTACGCTACAAAGCATTGAAATACATTGTAAGTTTGTTTTATTGAATTCAATGTTAATGAGCAGTTTGGACAGTCAGATAGTGAGATGTACATGAATAAATGGAATGAACAGAGGAAAGTGAAAGAAAGAAGAAAGGAATGTGTGAAGTGAGTGAATAAAAGAAATGTATGAAAGAAATGTGAATTTCCATCAAATAGCTTGACTGATGTCCAATTCCCACCCAAAACAATCTACTTTATTTCTCCAACCCGTTTGTAATTCTTTCTCCAATGAGCATGACTCATGAAAGATATTAGGTGGAAAATTTAACATTCGCCTTTATTCATAATTTTTAACAATGAATATTTTGCCATTTACTAGCCTATAAAAATAATAAACCACCCATGGATAAAGAAAGTAATAAAAGAAATTGTTCCCTTGTTAAATACTTCAGAAACAGCTTAATAAGAAAAACTCTCTGGATCAAAATATTCAATGACCCTTTAGGGATTTCAAAGCGTAATGCCTTTGTAGAATTTATACATGTACTGTACAAGTAACATCAAATTCAAGATATTTATGAATAAAAAAATATATGCAGTATGTGCATATATGGTTTTATTTTCTTGTATGGGAAGATTAATAAGGATAAACATCTTAATTTCAAATTTCTATGAGGCCAATTTAATTGTGTTAAATAGTGTTAACCTCTAATGATATAGAAAACAGTGCACTCAGAAATGCCCTCATTTAAGCCCCTTATAAATGTTTTGTATTATTACATATTTAGTAATAACATTTATTATAGGGCAATTTATATGGATGTTTCAAAACACATTGGTGGGCTGACAACTAATATAAACAATAAATTCATTAATGAAAACAAAATAAATAAACTATACTTGTAAAGAAAAAAGATGAGATTTATTTAAGTAAGGATTTGACTATTTCAATAGAAATATTTACAGAATGTTTACCTGTCTCTAACAATATTGCCTTTTTTGTGATCGGAATCAACAGTGGATTCATTATCAAATGCTATATTCAAGAAGAAAGAAACAAACTCACTTCCATGCATAGCATGTCATGGTCCCATCCTGAGCCCCTGTGGTCAGTACCTGAGTGGCATCTTGGGTCAAGCACATCCTATGAACGCCGCCGGTCTGGAAGCTGTGGCAGTGGATATTGAACGGGTTCTCCATGGCGTCCGTGCTCCGGACGGTCATCGTGCCGACGGGGGAGGCAGAGAGGAGCCAGCGCTTGTGGTGGGAGAGGAGAAGGGTGCCCCCGGCCAGGTCGTGGACCGGGTAGTCCGCTTCCGACTGGAGCTGGCAAGCTTGAACGTTGTTCTACAATGAGAATTCAATTTCAATCAAACCAACGTTATCACACGAGGTAGCTCTGTCACATTTAGTTCTCTTATGAAAATAACCAGAAATATTGTGATTTGCGAGGGCACGCAACAGAATTGTATCAAAACATTGTGAAATGACTGGGATGGAATAACACTTGTTATAAGAGCCTTGCACGTAAACTTTAATGTTGACCTGAAAATGACCATTGACCTTACCATGTGACCTCTGACTGCAGCATAACATGCAAGTCACCTAAGTACATCTACCATCAAAATTTTGTTGAAAAGTGACTTACGGTTGCGGAGTTAGGTGTCATAAGAGTCTTGCATGTAAACTTTAACGTTGACTTGAAAATGACCTTTGACCTAACCATGTGACCATGATGTATTCTTTAACAAGAGTGTCGCTAAGGCGAGCACATAATACGCCCGCCTGTAAAGCGGAAAATGGAGATATTGTTCAAGCAAGAAAAGTGGAAGGTGGCGACTTCCCATTTGACTGTCTGACCTCAATATCAATAGAATTCCTGAGATCTATGCTAGTATCATACAAAACCAAATTATATGAGCCTAAAGGTTAAGTTAAACTGAAGGAATAAGCAAAGGAACGAAGGAAGGAAAGAAAGGAAGGAATGAAGGCAGAAAGAAGAATGAAGAAAGTAAGAGAGAAAGCAAACAAAACAAAAGAGCAGCCATACCTGTTTTGGTGGTTCTTTTGGAAGAGTCATCTTCTGGATCTGTTTGTTGATGGACAGGGTGTAGACTTCTCCACCAGACCCTACAGCAACACTCATTGCTTGGCTGGGAAGTGTCAATACCATCTTCTTCACGATGTCTTCCTTAAAATCACAGTTGGGACTGGCTAGGAAGTTGGACAAGTCTAACAAGGAACAAAGAAGGATAAGAACTTGTAAATAAAAGACTTCATTTTAGCACCCTGTGAGTGCCAGTGGTACTGGATCTGTCTGATGAGACAAAGGCCCATATTCTGAAGTCAGTTGTAATTTAAACTCTGGTTTACAGTTGGGGTTCAACTATGGATAGCCAATTGTGGCATAAATCTCAAACAATAAAATTTCAATGTATCAGCTCATTTTTCTATCAAATCATTCTTGACTGTTTCAGAAGGATACATAAGATAAATAAGCTTTCTTCACAATTCACAAGCTAGGAAAGAGCACAGTAATCACAAGACGCATACAATGTAAAGAAAGTTTTGTCATTTTTGGCTTTCCATAGTTTTAGCAGAGTTAGACCATGGTCTAAGTTAAAGCTGACTTCAGAATACGGGCCAAAGAGTCTAACCAAAATTTTACCTGCCCAAGACTTAGTTGTGTTTAATAGTGATCTCCCACAAGTGCAACAAGTCAGAATGGAGAACTTTCAAGGTTTTGGTAATGTAGTTTGTCTGCCTTATTCCTGGCAACATTCAATACCATGGGTACCATAGCTACGCTCTTATAAACCACTATCATCTTTGGCAATATAACTTTCTCCAATGTAATTCTTTGTTAGCTATTCTTATTTTGCTGAATAAATTGTCTAGTTGTTACACTAAATCGAAATAAGCATATGCAATACAAACAACCTAACACAACATTGGTGACAGCATATGTGATAAATTTTTACAACAGTGACAATTTATAAACATAATGCTGAAAGAATTTTGCAGCTGTATTTCCTCCATTCTCGTAAAATGAATTGTTATGAATTTCAGGACATTCAAATTGGCTTTCTCACCATCTGCCAAGTTTCCAGGGACATCAAAGGCCACAAGCTTGTCAGCGCCGGTGTTGACAGAAGAGTCGGTGTTGAGGAGAGCCACCACCTTGACTGGTCCCCGTTTCTCATCGATGCTAGTAGCGATGCTCACGACATTACCAGTAACAGCTAAAGAATAATAGCAAATTAAGATGTAAATGTAAATAGGAAATCAAGAGTCAGGTTTCATAAAGCTTGTTATGATTGACTATTCCCAGGAATCTATGACAAATTCCCTTATTAAACCAAATAATTAATTTCCAACTTTTTTATGAACTACATTGTAGCATTCTCCATCCACGTTCAAGCACTCATTTAGGAAAGACTGACCAGGACTTGAAGAGCAATTTTTGGGTGTTTCTTTTGGGAGGCCCGGCATCATAAACAGTAGATCAAGGCCCATGTTTCATTGAGCTTGTTATGAATGATTATTCCCAGAAGTCTATGACAAATTCCCTTAAACCAAACAATTCATTTCCAACATTTTTATAAAGTACACAGTAGCATTCTCAATTCATGTTCATAGGTAATACTGACTAGAAATTGGAGAGTAAAACTTAGATGTGTGTTTCTTAAGGGAGGCCTGGTACCCAAGTGTCCACTCAGTCTGTTTAATCGCTTGGCTGCGGACCACGTAATATTACATGTTTGGTGTTTGTACACTGTGCGCAGACCACACAATATTACGTGCACATGCTATTGTCTGAGCTTTGTCTGTTTTGGCATACCAGCGCCACGCTGGTCATACCCGTTCTGTTAAAATAGCACCATGCAGCAGTCAAGTGGTTAATTGAGGATATGAGCAAATACAATTATACGAGGAATGATTCATATGGGGATACAGGCTATTTTTATGGCCTATTACCAGCTTACTCTGTGGCCTTCTTTCTGCCCGAGTTGGTACAACCACATAATCTCATTTAATTACTTTTGTGACCACCTACAATATCTGAAGCTGTCAATCAAATCACTACCAGACGAGGCCGGAATGCAGTGTGCAGGCCCCCTGGGTAGATTGAATATCCAAATCAGAATCAATGACACAGGTAAAGCTTGAATTTACCGCATGGACCAACTTGATAGACGCTTCATTATTTCTACAGGGCCTGTATCACTTTGTCTTCTAAACTTACGAGTTTGTGCGAGGATCTTGAAATCGGTCGAAGGTCTCGCGTCGGTGGCGATAATATGACCATCCTCCCCAGCAGAGAACAGGAAGCGTCCCTCGGTATCGTAGCTGATGTGATTGACCGGCATCCGATGGACGTGGTGCTTCTTGACCACGCGTGGCTGCTCCATGCGCGAGGCGTCCACAAAGCAGATGTGTCCAGACAGTGTACCTACGGCAACAGTGCTGGAGGACGGGCTTGCTGCGATGCATGAAGCCTGGATTAGTAGTAATAGATTAAAGGGAAATTATCCAACACATCAGCAAGCAGAGATCATGTCAAAATTTCATTTTTAATTAATTGGAAGGTTTTTAAATAATTCCTCACGTTTTGATAATGTTCTGCACTTTAAAAAGTGTTGACTTGTTTTTGCAACATTTAAAGTCCTTATTTCTCTGAAGTGTCCTACCTGAGACACCTTAAGGGTAACAAGAACTTTGTAAAAAGTGTGTGACATATTGGAGCCAGCCAGCGCCTTTTATATTTTATTTACAGATAAGTGGCGCTATACAAATGCTGCTCATCATCATCAAGAACAGTAGTTATCAATTTATATCCGTAGAATAGGCCATTGCAACGGCTAGGTGGTCTCTATATGTTTTCAGAAATTTTACATATAGTTGTGAAAGGGTAAATTATATGAAACGATAATATTGTGAAATACTAAAAAAAAAAAAAAAAACACAAACAGTTTACAACAATTCTTTAAGTAATTTTCAATTTGCCAAATAAATAATAATGATAATTCAGATTTTCACTTACGGTTGTGTTAACAGAAACACTTCCAATAACGCGACTGTCCTCGAGGCTCCAGATCTGGACTTCTCCATTCAGTCTCACAGACTGCATGGATAAAAACAGAGGGCACATTCACATGTATTATGTAAGAGTACAGGATCATTTCACCAACATTTGTCATCCAACAAGTTGTATATACATGTATATTATTATCATTATCATGAATTATTATTATACCAATTACTGGGATAGAGATATTAAATGTCCTATCATTTAAAAACATTTGATTAAATTACTTTCCTCAGAAATTCTGATACATGGTCTTTTTTCTGTTTTTATTGGAAAAATGGCAATGTACAATATCTATATGACTGGTAAAAATATCAGGTTATTTAAGGGGAGGCAAACTTACCAACACCTTACTGTCTCCCATATTGCAGTGTAATATAAACTACTAGTCTTAAAATCATACATTTTAAGATAACCATGAATTTTATTCATAAAGAGAAATTAAAATGTTTTTGAGAGGAAAGTACTTATTTTGCTACTCGATAACATAATTAGTGTGGTATGAATGTATTGACTGGTGAATTAGTGTAGGCCTATATTACAAGACTACACAGCTCAGAATGCTGATTTATGCTGGCCAGATGTGAATAATTGAGGACTTGAGGTGGCGCTATTAAAGCTGATGGTTCGTTTCTGCTTTAAAGGGAAAAAAACGTTGGATACTTACCACACAGTGCGTGGTACCTGGGGCCAGTACTGACACACCTACAAAGTTACCGAAGTGAGATTCCACAACGGGCTCAGCCGTTCCTGGGTTGGTGTGGTCATACATGTGAATTGAACCCTGCATTAATGGAGATACCAGTATACAGACACATTTAGATCAATGCTTACGATTACTCCGAGCCCTGAAACATTTCTAATAGATTTAAGAAACAATTGAAAACTTACCCATTATAGATGCAGCCTTTTAGCGTTTTCCATTTGATGTTTCTTTCTACTACATAAACGCTATGATGTAGTGTTCTATGCATAGCATCACTAACTAAATAAATAACTTGAAATAAAATGAAGCGGTAGTCCACCCAAAAAAGAAGTTGGATTGAATTTGAGAACATGGTAAAAGGAAACATATAAAACAAAACAAAACAAAATAAAACACTGGCAATTTCATCAAAATCATATATATGATATGAATAATATTGATTATCAGTGCATACAAATTATTTTTCAAAAAATAATTATCAGTCCCAGACTAGGTGAAGGAGAACTTGACAGGATTAATTCCTCCATGCACTGCATGCTGGGAATGCTAATGGTAACATGCAAAAACTTATTTTTTATTTTCGGGTGCTACTTTTCACAACTTAGTGCCTAAATCTGCAACATTGGATAAACTTTAACATTACAATGAATGGGGATTTTCCAGGGCTGTTTTTTTTTCTGTTTCCAGGGCCCTTTTGAGCATTATGGGGGTGAAATCGCCCCAAGCCCTGGTGTATTTTTCCCTGAATTGCAATAATGGCAATGATAGTGCGCCACGTGATTGTATATAAATAGATCATTTGTACAAAGAAATTCTTACATGAAAGCCTAGAATTTCACAGTATTCTATTAAATCATCTTACCTTGGAACTGCCAACGGCAAGCTTGGTGTAGGTCGTAGACCAGCCCAGCGAGGAGATCGGGCAGCCTATCGTGAAACTATCCTGGACCTGGACCACGTTCTTAGTGATATCCAGACATCTCAGAATCCCATCATCTCCCCCGCAGAACAGACCGTCGCGGTGAAGAGCCAAGGCTGCCATGCTTCCCTCGGTTAGAACTGAACCAGGGTTTATGGATTTGTCTTCACCATCTGTACAAATTAAAAGAATTTTTTTTTCAGTGAGCCTCTCTTTACAAAGTATCTTTAATTCTTCTTATATCGCATAGCAAAGATGCTCGGTGATATCAGCAATCAATATCAACATCCAGGATAGTTTCTGGGACATCCGGTAGCAGTTAGCGTAGCATTTTATCAAGGCTACCTTTTACAGCTAGCAAGTTATGCCCATTGTGAAAGTGCAAAATTCATTGTTTTCTAGCTGCAAGGAATTATTAAAGTGTATAAACAATCATGTTTAAAATTCAGCGGTTAGCAGTTTAAAAACGGGGGATTTTTAAAAGTTGAGGTGTTCCTAATGCTGGAAAACGACAATCAGCTGTGAGGGGTACTCCCGGTTCGAACAGCCAACCCCGAATACCCCTCACACCACATCCAGGTATTTGGAAGGAAATTCTTGCTATTGACTGGTATCACTGAGTATCAGCTATATGCGATAAGGTGAATCGACTTTCGTGATCAGGGAAGCATTTCATCAAGTTGAAAATTTTTGTCTGACAACTTTCTTCGATTCTGATTGGTCAAGAGGCACTGTTACTATGGCCACTGTCAGATAAAACATCAGACAAATCTTTCATGAAATGCTCCCCTGGCTGTCCCACAACCCTCAGCTCCTAAGCTTCCATCAGCCTCACTCCCAATTCTTTCCATCTTACTCTTGCTCTCTCTCTCTCTCTCTCTCTCTCATCAAAAATTGTCTGCAGTCTAATCCTCCTTCCCTAAATTTTCTGTGTTACACAATATTCTCTAGGCCTATTGCAGAGATTATGAAAGATAGTTTGCACTCTGCAACAACCTTACTTCTCAAAGAACTGTATTTGCTCAATATGAGTTGAAACACTGGAAAAAAAATCATTCTGGGCAGTTCTGTAAAAAAAAATCTAAAATATAAGTATTTTTGTATGGCTGACCCCAACTTTTCTCAAATCTTACTTCACTTCATAGTTAACTGCCAAAGATCATTTAGATCAAACATCAAACTGCTCATCGTCATTTGAGAGCATAAGGGACTGTCATATCAACAGTCAGACGGCAGGTCCCAAGAAAGTGGCTTCTTTCATCCAAGTGATATTCATGACTTGAGATGTTTTGCATATTTAACGAGCTTGATGCGGACCAAAACACCTCTTTTCATTCGGTCATTGCTGCTCTAATTGTGCATCGAATTTCATGAATTTGGTATCATTGTAACGAAGAAGAATCATTCTTTCAGGTCATGTGTTTGAATTTATTCAAAGATTTTGTAATATAGGTTAAAATTTTGATCTAAAATATGCTACAAAATAATTATTTTCACCTGACAAAAGCTGCTATTTTCACACTTTATTTTTGTTTGAGCCCAAATGATTTTTAGATCATGATAAAGCTGAATATGTATGCTTTAAAATGATATAGGTTTCAAAATAAGAAATTGGTTTAAGCGGGTCAAGATCACACTTTTCATTTGCCAAGTACATAAAGCAGCTTGAAAACAAGAATACTGCACTCTGATTGGTCAAAGAGACCACACACTGGCAAATTCCAACGGTTCCAGTACCTGGGTTCATGGGAAGGTCACACTTCCCATGTGGTAATCTCCTCAAATACCCCGCGCCTGTTGTTCTGTGAACCTTATCCAGCCAATCAGAACTCTGGATTTCATGCAAGTACAAAATTTCAGAAATCTCGTCTTGTACCTTGGTGGGAAAAGTGTGATCTTGACCCGATTAAAAGGTGCCGCATGTCAAGAGTGGCATTGTGAGAAAGTACAGAAGTTCAGCTTTATGGTGATATAGATATCATTGAGGCTCAAAATAAAAAGTTTTGCACAATTTGCAAAAGAAAACAGAGGAAGAAAATTCAGTTTTGAGGCACATTTTCAGGCCAGAAATTTACTTATTTAACAAAATATTGTATACAAAATAAATGACCAATATGAAAGAGTAACATTTACTCTATCTAATGGTGCAATAATATTTCATTTAACTTGAGATTAAAACAGGTAAATTCTTAGAGAAAGAAAATCTCACGAATCACAAGATTTTGCAAGGAGGAGGATTCAGCCACGAGATGATTTGGATGAATCAGGCCTTTTTGCTCATTAGCATAGGGACCTGCGGTCTGACTGTCAAACAGAAATCAGAGACAGATAACAGGAAGGTCACACAAATAAGAGACTGGACGTATATATTTCATGGAATTGTCCTTCTAATAAGCGACAAATCAACGGTGCAAACAAAATGCGGTTTGTACAATCATCCAGGTTTAGCTCTATGGCAAGCTTCCACTGGGATTAGTTTGACGAGACACAAAACAGGAATGAACATGAGGCCATCCATACCTTCAGGCATACTGGGCATGCGTTTGTCAAGAGTGCTGAGGAGTGACACTTCCCTCCTTAGACTGGTGGTGCTGGCGGTAGGTCGGGCAAGGGTTCTGATGTGGTTCAACTCGGTATCCACCTTCAGGAGTTGACCCTCTTGGCAGCCGCAAAACAGATCTCCAGTTGGTGTCCAGCAATGTGAAGCAGGGACGACCTGAAAGGGAACAAGCAAATGGACCCATTAACAAACATATTTTAACTGTATGCATGATTTTTAAATTCAGGTTATTCATATTGTCTGAAAGCTTGTTATTAGCTTACCACACAAATTAGCCCGTATTCCGAACTCAGGTTTCATTTAAACTCTTGTCTAAAGATGTCTTTAAATCATGACACAAATCTTAACACTAGATGTTCTATTTATCATTAGACACCCAACTCATTCATAACTGTCTGGGAATGATAAATAAGACAGTTTTCTTCACCATTAAAGAATGAGGAAAGACTGCAGTAAACATAAGAATATTAAGAACATAAAATGTCAAAAAATTTTGACATCTTTGGCTTTCCATAATTTTAGCACAGAGTAAGATGATGGTCTATAGAGTTAAACTTCATAATACTGGCCACGAGGTGTTGCAAGAAACTTACTTTCAATTTCAAATTATGCACAAGTCCCAAAATCAAGCATAAGGAGGTGTTGCTCGAAAGACGAAGTTGCAATTGAATGCAAACCTACCACAAATTTGTGTTTAATCAAAAATAATTTGTGACTCACGACTGATTTGGAATCAAACATAGGTCCCTTAATTGCAGCACCCCATTAGTACAGTTAGGAAAAAAAAAGATTCTCAGTACAGAAGTTGATCTATCACTGACAGGTTGAAGGAATATATTGTTGCAATGTTCACAGGGGAAATAAATATAATTCATGAATTTGTATCACTAGTAAACAGGCTTTTTTTTAATAGGTCTCATTCACATATCATGCAACAATGGTGAGGTAAGTCATGATAAAACTCAGCAAACATTTTTCATATCATTCAGAAATGGTGAGGCAAATGGTACCCCTTATGCTAATAAACATGCATTTCACAAACAAATCATAAAATTCATTCGAAGCAAGGACAAATTCATGACACCAAAACAATCCATCATGACATCATGACTCGCATCATAGGATTTCGAAATGATTAATCATAACAACATGAGCCATATTGAATGATGTCAAGAGTTTCTTTGTGTGAATCTGGGCAGAGCGCTTTGTGCTATCTTGTTTACATTTGCACCTAACTTTTTAAAGAATTTGATTAGTCCAGATACATACATCAATTTACAAATGACTGGCTTATGAAGTACCTAAATGATAGGTTACTGACTGATATCTGACATAACTTATTCTCGAGAAGCAGTTGGTCTACATCTCAGAAAGTCTATTACCACATGGTAATTTTTAATAGACAAATGGGAAATAATGGGGGCGTCGTGGTCTAGTGGTTACGACTCTCGTCTTTCAATCAAAGAGACGTGGGTTTGAATCCCAGCCATGGCATGTTTTCCTTCAGCAAGAAATTTACCCACATTGGGCTGCACTCGACCCAGGTGAGGTGAATGGGTACCAGGTAGGATTTATTCCTTGAATGCTTAAGGAAGTTCCACAGTTATGTTTGTGCGCATTATGATCTGCGCATATTTTACACTCTGCGCGCTGACGTTACAATGGATGAACATGTGATTAATTAGCTGTAGGTATGAGCTAATATTTCTCCTTATCTGCTCTAGCTGCAAATACGATGCGTTATTTTATGAAGCTAAAAAATTTGCATTATTCCATGGACCATTTTTAAAAAGTATCTCTACAATTTCATAATACTTTACTCTGCAGTGCTGCAAAGAATGATGAATATGACCCCGAGTTTGAATAAATGGACGAGTGGTTTTTAATTTTTCTTCAGATGGATACAAAGCATTTGGCGCGTTTTTTGTGTTTTAAAAAGCACATTTGCTCTAATAAAAGTGCTGATAGTTTGAAAACAAGCACATGAACCCCTATTTTTCATTGTTCACACCTCTTAAGTATACCTTCCTCTACAACTCTGCAAAGTTTGGTTAAAATGACATGGATTTTTAATAAAGTGCAGCATTTATTGCACTTTCTAGTTTGTTATTGAAACTTCACATTTTTGAGATTAGGTTTTTGTTATCTTTTACGCTATTTTTTAAGAACTGATAGTGCTGTTAGACTTAAAACAGTCAACAAATAGCACTATAAATAGATTCCCAATCTTAAAGATACAATTATTAACTCTCTTGCGAAATTTGATGAAATTTTCATGGATTTTGACTGAGTAATACAGGTTTAAACACACTGTAGTGCATCTCGTGAGGTCTAAAAATGCCAAATTCTTTTGAATGCGCAATTCTTGAGAACATCCATTTGAGTGAAATTTGAAGCTCTATAGCAAAAAATCAAGCACATGGACCCATGTTAATTTATGCATATTTCGATTATTCAGGTTCTAAAGTATCTATGTGCAAAGTTTGGTGAAAATGACATGGATTTCACTTTAACTGTGGAACGTCCTTAAGCGCCTATATAGCCGCTCAGCTACAGCCAGGGTAATAGGATACCAAGCATCAAGTGCAGTAGAGTATATGCAATTATAGTAGCTGTGCTATATAAATGGAAAATATTATTATCATTAATATTAAATTGGCTAAATGACAATTAGACCATATGGTTAGTAGATGAACTGGTTGTAGATGACCTAAGATTAGACCATGTGGGAAAAGACCAAACGGAAGAAAGCAAAGCCGGTGTAGACCAAGTGGCGCTAAACCGCTTTATGGACAGCTTCATACACTCTGGTAAAATCTTACCTTTCTGCTGTTCTCATCAAAGATTCCTGCATCGAAGTCGACAGCGAGGTCGCCCACCAGTCCGGCCACAGCCGCGTCATCCAGCTCCAAATCATACGGGATAGCGGTATAGTGAGAGGCTGCCCGGCTTGGTAGTCGAGGGTGGGGCGTGGTAGCGTCGGGGCCGTTCTCATAGGGAAGGGTGAATTGGCTGATTGAGAAGGCAGAAGTAAAAATTCAGGTTCTTACCTATTTGCTCTTGAAAAAATAACCTTGTCTTATCTTCTCAAAAGATATAGGAGCAAGTTTGTGATAAGGTTTGATGTTGAAAATATCAGGACAATGAATAGGGTATAGGGTTGTATTTTGGGGTTTGGTTTTAAGTTTTGTTGCATGTACAGATTTTCATCAGATCAATTACCCGCAGAGCAAATGTCATAAAATTACTGTTTTACACCAAGGAGATGGATTATGGTCAAAATATAAAAGTGAAATAATCTAAAAGTTGTTCCAAGATAAACAAAAAAACAAAAAAACATCATACCCCTTTAATGCACTTTATCTTTTATATAAGCCAAGTATCCTACAACTGTATTGAAATTAGATTTTAGTATTTGTTTCTGAAATGATTCTATTTGGAACAAGTACTTCTACATTCACAATGCTTATTTTTTGGCACTAAACATTTCCAATCCATGTTTTCTCTTGTGATTAGATACCTAGATATACAAAATGCCCATACAAGCTGTCTTCAAGTGTAGAGTTTTTCATACTCCATTTTTTTGTCATCATGCAACGTCAAATGTACAAAATGTCTCAAATATTGATTGATTTCTCATTGCGCAAACTTCGAAAAATTTGGTAATACATCATGGTACATGATTATTCCAGGGTTGGAGACTTGGTTTGATGGATGGATGGATGGGTGGGTGGGTGGACAGAGGATTGGTGGGTGGGCGGACGGACGGACCGCAGGACGGACGGATGGACGGTGGATGGGTGGGTGGATAGATGGACGGATGGACGGATAGATGGATGAATGGATGGTTGGAAGGCGGAATATATGGGTGGATTGATTTGATGAATGGAGGGATTTGACGGATGGATGAAGGAAGGAAGGAATGAATACATACCTTGGAGTCAGGTGATACATGGTATCAGCTTGTTCAATGGTCCATACATTGAGCTGTTTAGGTCCTACCACACACAGTTTATGCCAGTCGGTCGGGTTGAAGGAGACTTGGGTTGCACTCAAGCCATTCATCATCTCAGTAACTAGAAGCTGTCCAGACTCCCAGTTCCTGATTCAACAAAAAAGTTCATGTCAATTCAATTCAATTCAATCAAGGTTTATCGTAGTTAACAATAATTCATACTTTGTTTGAAATAGAAATCCTCCAAAAATCCATTTTGCCCAATTGATCTAGGGCCCAGCAGCCACTAGTAACCAACGCCAGATCGATGTTTGGTTGCTCTCTCCCTTAAATTGTTGAACGCCAAACAGGGTAGCAGCGACTCGCATCTATTAACGTCTTTTGGTTTGACGGTCGACGGCCGAGACCTCAAGGGGGGCCTGGGAGGCCCCCCCCCCCCCCCCCCCCCCGCCCCCGGCCATATGAACTCCCAAAATACCCGGGCCCGTATTCTGAAGTCGGGTTTAACTTAAACTCAGGTTTAAAGTTGTGGTTTAAGTATGGATAGCCAATTGTTACATAAATCACTATCAGTAGATATATCACATTTCAGCTCATTTGGCTCTCAAATCATTCATAATTGTCTAGGAAGTATAGATTAATGATTGTCTTCACCATCGATGATTCAGGAAAGAGCACAGTAAATATAAGAAACGTACAACTTAATAAAAATTCCGACACCTTTGGCTTCCCATAATTTTAGCACAGAGTTAGACCATGGTCTATTAAACCTGACTTCAGAATACGGGCCCCGGTCTAGATATTATAGTGCCTGCACGCTTTTGGCAAAGGGAGGAAGGTCTATTTCTCTTTGCATGGTTTAAAAAATAAATAGAGAGTAATTTATACATGTATAAACTATAATTATATTTGAATAAACTAAGGTTTAAAGCAAACGAATGATTGAAAGATCAAATTATGACATGAGCTATCACTATGAAAATAAACAAATGCCAAAGTACTAAAACTCAACAATAGCGAAGTTTCCAGACGACACTCTATTTTTCCTTCAAACTTAAATTACCAATGGATAAGTCAGATAACTCCTTCAAATAAACCAGTAAAACAAATTGACATTATCATATCGTACTTACCACAAAAACACAGAGAATTCTGGAATCCCTGAGCAGCTCACCATATATGGGTGGGTGTAGGAGAGAGCGATGGCCGAGTATTCTAACTTTGCTCCGCCTGCAATATCAAGCAAAATTATCCTTTTAATCTTCCATGACAAAGGTTTGTTTTTTTTCCAAAGAGGTCACACATGATTGTATACAGGGGGAAAAATACACGGGATGGGGGGGCGATTTTGCCCTCGAAATGCTCAAAAGAGCCGTGGAAACTTGCTCAAAAGAGCCGTGGAAACTTTTTAAAAAGGGCCCTGGAAAATCCCCATTCTTTGCAACGTTGAATCTTATCCAATGTTGCAGACGTACTTGTACTATAGGCAATAAGTTGTGAAAAATAGCCCCTTAAAAAAAAATGTATTACTTGCCTACCATGATTACGATGTACATGTTAATAGTTTTTAATAACCCTCTTCCCATCGGCACACAAGCATTCAAGAAATTATACCCATTTACTACATGTATGAGTTGAGTAGAGTAAAATTTGGGCATGTGGATTATTTTCACTTCTATTATAGCATATAATCATAACAAACTCATGAATTTGAGGAGCTTCAGATATTTTGAAGTTGTATAAACAAGACATGTTTCTAGGTTTCATTGTTAGAAATATGAAAATAAAGAATGTCAACACCCGAGATTAAAAATCTATTTCCCCATAGGGCAAACAAAAGTTTTAATCCATTACTTTGTAACTTGTGTACTATTTCATTCATCTCAAGCTGTTGATTTCTTTTTTTCCCATACCTTCTGTATTACATTTGTATAAAACTTGTTACTTTTCTGGAATAGAATAAATAAATGATATCAACAACAAAAAGGTCATACCTTTACATTCTGCTCTCTTGACGAGGGATGGATAAGAATAAACAAAGATCCTCGGGTTGAGGCACATCTCCGAGAAGGCTATCAGATGCTGAGTTCCGCTGACAGCGAGGGCGCCCACTCCATCTCCAGGTGAGGGGAAGACCGTCTCCTTGTTATTGGTGACGTCGATAAATTTGATGTTGTTTCCACACACGTGACAGAGCGTGTTCTTGTTGACAAAACTTGCCTGGGAGCCATTGTAACCCTGTGCCCATCTATAGATATAAAAGAGATTATCGATCTTAAAGTATACAAAATAATGAAAAGGTCCTGAAAGAGAAGCCCCCCCCCCCCCCATGTGAACGTTTGCAAATTCAGAAGAAAGCACAGGAGCCCTGGAAACCCTCATTCATGCGATATTATGGGTATTTTAGTGGATCATAGGTAGAAGGGCGGGCGGTGCTCGATCAGGCGGGGCATGCATAATTATTGGAGGTACGTCGGGAGGAAGGGGATATAGGGATTAAGGGGTGAACAAGTAGATATTAAAGAAGTTCACTCTGATAACAAGTTGGTTTTGATAAAAGCATGAAAATGAGAGGAAAAGGGGTTATATTGGTGAAGTTTGCGGGTGGAAATCCGTCAATGAATTAAGTTTTATTTTGTGCCTGATAAACCAATGAGCTACATGTATGACCTTTTAGCCGCGCCCTCGTAGTACTTAACTACTAGTACTACTTGATTTATATTTCCCCAAAATGAAACCTATTGTGTAATTATGATGCCTATTTCCCATTAATTTCTAAGTTTTTTTTATCCTACTTCGAGTCTCGCTCGCATGTTCGTGCCGAGATAATTTATGCACGATGAATTCATGAATGGAATTAACATAACTGGCTCTAAGTGTTAACAACATGTACATGACCGAAAAACACGCCATGTACACGTGCATCAAAAATGGACTTTCAAAACGGGCCTAGTTTCAACCTCATTGAGCATCAGGAACAGCTTTATTTCTGTTTCAATCTTGATTTCACCATTCAAATTCTCAGATTTGGGTCTCCATCCGCTGTACATTCTTCTTAAATTATGCTGAAATTAGCGATTACATACGGCAAACACAATGTCAACAAACAGTGTTGCTGCCCTCTACGTTCATTTGGCAAAATTTGACTAAAAATTTAAACAAAGACGTCGCGATCGAAGCAAAAATAAGGTAGTTTCCGATGCCCAATGGGGATGAAATTCATGTTACGGATCAATTTAGTAGGCCTAAGATTATTTGGGAAGAAATATCACCTCAGTTTACGCATCGAGGTAAATGGTTTGATTATCTCGCTCTAGACTGATAAATCCACTGTTTCTTCAGAGTTTTTCAACATTTTCTGATTTTCTTTTTTCCTCCTCCTACACAGATGGATGACAGCCATTGGGTTCGTAATGGTGGAGCAAACAACTGCTGCTTAACTACAGTGTCTAGATGGAGAAAGGGTGCGCTTTTGCATCCTCCATGATAACTCCTAAATTTTACTTTTTGACGGGGGAAAAAGGAAGAAATAATATCAAGATAAATCTATATCACATACAATTAGCTTACCACCTTTCTGAAAAATATGCAGGAAAATAACGAATTTTGATTGAAGTTTTTAACTTAAGTTCCCGGACCGGCCTTGCATTGCCCTTGACCTGGACCCTGGCAGGCCGGGGTGGGAGGGGAAATCCCCACAACTCGCCGGGTTCCGAGTTCAAGCCGGCCCGGCTCCCAGCATTAATGAAGAATGACTTATTACTCTCTAACGTTAGGAGCCTCCTGGCTATCTCCTTGGGCCTGGCTTGCCCCACCCATGGGTGCATTACATGCCCCCGTGTAGAGGAAAATTGAAGGCACAGCGCATGCAAAATTGCAACACTTCCATGGCCTTTGCATGAATTTCAGACAAAATTTAACAAAATCAAGTCCTTCTACGAAATTTACAGAACGATGTGAAGTCAATTCCCCTTAATATCATGAATATCCCTCAAATAGCGACATTTAAGCAATAATTTCTCTTCTCTTTGATAAAATATGGATCAGTCTTCTATTTCCGAAATTTTTCGCCTAATTAGCTAAAGAGGGCACGCGATTTATCTTCATATCAAAGACAATTCTTTATGATTATCATTCATGACTCCGTTTCCTACAAAATCAATGCCTCTTCTCCAAAAGCCTTCCGCCTGAGACTGGCGGAAGGCCAGAGCTAAATCAGATGGGACTTTTTACTTGCACCTGTATATATTTTGCACTGCACACCTAAACCTGGCCATACACACATGCCAAATAAACCATCTGCAAGAATGTTCAATCCTGAAGGAGGCAGATTTAACCTGAAGAAGAAGTCATCAACACAGTGTTTCTTTAGAATCATTATCAACATATTGAGAACAATCCCAACCCAGATTACCATTTCATTTAGAAATCCTTTGTATGGAATGCATATGTATTCCTCTTTCAATTTGACCCTAATTAATACTAGCTTTTGTTTGGTTCTTTTCTATAAAAAAAAAGCAAGTATTATTTCATACAATCCACTCTTTAATCTACATGTATTGTTATTCATTCAACATTTCATTGGTTAAATATATATTCATGTTAAAATGTTCATTATGTTAAAGGTATAGATCTATAATTATTAGTATACTTTGTTAATTTTTTTTTTACTGTTTTGCTTGTTTGTTTACTGAAATTTTACTCTGTACAAATTCATGTAATTCAGCCTTTGCCTTGGCTGCTAATAAAATTATATAGGCAGTGCTAATTGAAATTTTATCATAATAAATCCATTTATCTATCTATCTATCTGTTAATTAAAGTGTTATGTTAATAATGGTTAACCAACAACTAAAAAAATCCACTGCGTACCCGGTACACACGTTCGTATTGCGAGGTTAGGCCTAGTAATTTAGTATTAAAACTCGCAATACCGTATGGGTACTAGTATTCAACCCGGCATAATTCAAAGATTTTGACATATTCCCCAAAATATTTAGAAATAGGGAATTTATCTTAATTTCATACCTTTGTTATTTCCAGGGTAATCTGTTGTAGGCCTAGGCCTAGAATGCTAGATATTTTCTTTGTCAATCTGTCGACTGTATACGCGGAGGATCGAATTATGCGGCGATGGCCTTTTGCACTGAATGGTTCAACTTCTACTCTAGTATTCAACCTAGTGAGGATTGATAGCAAATCTCAAAAGGGTTTAGATTGCTAAATTAGATCTAGGGCCTAGATCTATGTAAATCTCTGGCTTTGATTAATTCCCTGTTTGGTCTCATCTCAAATGGTCTAGGTTTAGTCGGATGGGACAAGGGCAGATTGAGAGACAGGGCCATCTTTCATCGCTAGCCTAGGTTGAATACTAGTACCAAAATCCGTCGCCGTATAATTCGATCGCCCGCGCACACAGTCAACTGGTTGAAGAAAAAAATAACGGAAAAAGAATAACCAGCATTTGCTCTTGGAAATAAGACGGGTCTGAAATTCAGGTAAATTCTATATTTCTATATATTTGAGGAAACTCTCCAAACGGGTTGAATACTAGTGCCCTTACGTACGTGTGAGTGGGCTTGCCCTTGATCTTGCTTGGCCTTGCCCTTGGCTCTCAGTCTCAGCGCCACGCGCCAGGCAACACTAGCTTGACGCCGCCGTGGAACCCCACAGCACCAGGCGCAAGCTCCCGTACCGTACCGGTACACAACGGCATCGAGCTCGGCCTCAGCCAAATTTTCGGGAAGCAGCAGCTCGAGCTCGGCTTATTTAGCTCGCCACAATCAAACTGATTGTTTTCAATACTCACTTGACATCTAATGTTCCGACTGAATCCATTCTCTATTTGAAAATTCTTGTCATTAATATCAACAACAAGCATCCGATTAATATTTTTGTCTTAAAATTCGGGAAATGGTGTGCAATTTTTGCAAAGTTTCGCTTCTCGTTGCTAAGCACGCACGTACGCGTGCGCTGAACGCGCGCGCTCGCTCCGGCAGCCAGTGGTCAGTGCATGCAGCGGCCGCGCTCCAGTCGAGTCGTTGATTACAATGATTTTAATACAGTCTGTATGAATTATACAGTAGCATTGGACTTCAAAAATGATTGATTGATTGATTGATTGATTGATTGATTGATTGATTGATTGATTGATTGATCGATCGATCGATCGATTCATTCATTCATTCAGTTAATTATCTATTTATTCATGTGTTTATTAATTTCTTATATTTTATTTACCGGTACTTGTTTATTTATTTATATATCTAGTTATTTACCTATTTATTTATTTATTCATTTATTCAGCTCAGTCGGTAGAGCGGGGCCCTCGGATCCCGGTGACCCGGTTTCAATTCCCACTTGGTTCGCTACTTAGTGCCCTTTGGTAAGGCATTAATCCTCATTACCAGGTCCCTAGCTCGGAGAGGACCTCAAGCCGTCGGTCCTCTGGTTACTTGCTTACAAGCATTCATGCTTTCTTTGCAATCCCAGGTAAAAAAATCACCAACATTTACCATTAGGCCTACCATAATACCATTTATTTATTTATTGATTTATTTATTCATTCATTCATTCATTCATTCATTCATTCATTCATTTATTTATTTATTTATTTATTTATTTATTTATTTATTTATTTATTTATTTATTCATTGATTCATCATTAATTTAGTTATTTATTCACTGGCTTTTTCCCGGATCTGTTCGGATTTTGTCAGTCATTCACTTCATTATCAGGTCAGATGACAGCTCCTCATCCCTATAGCTAGATATTATGGGTATTTTAGTGGATCACAGAAGGGCGGGCGGTGCTCGATCAGGCGGGGCATGCATCATTGGAGGTACGTCGGGAGGAAGGGGATATAGGGATTAAGGGGTGAACAAGTAGATATTAAAGAAGTTCACTCTGATAACAAGTTGGTTTTGATAAAAGCATGAAAATGAGAGGAAAAGGGGTTATATTGGTGAAGTTTGCGGGTGGAAATCCGTCAATGAATTAAGTTTTATTTTGTGACGTCACACATGTCGATCCAATGGTAGAATCCGAAAATATCTATATCTACTAAATAAATAGAGTAAAATTCGCAAAGCAAAATGCTGAAAATTTCATCAAAATCGGATAACAAATAATGAAGTTATTAAATTTTAAAGTTTATCAATATTTTGTGAAAACAATTATATAGATGAACATCGTCATGGATATTCATTAGGTGGGCTGATGATGTCACATCCCTACTTTTCTTATGTTATTACATGAAATCATAAATGTTTCATTTTGTTCATACATGACTGTGTAACTCTTGTGTCTCCATTATGAATATGATGAAATAAGTTGCGGCAATAAATAACTAATGCACTTAATCAATTGTCAATCCAATTGTTTTAGTTCTTGGTAGAAATTTTTTGAATAAACCTAATTTCATATAAAAAAGAACAAGTGGGGATATGACATCATCAGCCCACTTAATAAATTATTCATAAATACATGCCTAGAACTGATTCACCGGAATAGTGCAAATCTTTAAAATTCAATAGCTTCGCGGGTAACTTCGTTATTTGTTATCCGATTTTGATCAAATTTTCAGAATTTTGCTTTGTGAATTTTACTCTTATTATTGAGATATAAATATCTCCAGCCAGTGGACCATATTTTCAAATTATCTACACATTTTTAATGCGTTTTCAGTATTCAATCACATACAATCACAATAGTAATGGAAAATGATTGGAAACTGTTCAAAAATAATAAACATCGCATAAACAAAGGAATAAAAGAAAAAAGGAGATGATATGATGATGATTTCTGTTAAGAATATTCATAGGTGCATTCTGTAAATAAAAGCAAAACATTGGTATGTATGTGAGTACTGCATTCCCACCCCCCCAAAAAAAAAAAAAAAAAAAAACACTTGTAGGTTTCAATGCCAAACATTCTTTGCAGGAATACATAAATCAATAAAAAACAAAATGTGGGGCGGATGGAGGTCAGGCGTAATAAATTTGCATGTAGAATCACATAGCATATTACTGTGTGGACTATAATACAAATCACAAGTTAAGATGCGAAAACAAATAGAATGGAAAAGGGGCAACTATATATCTGGATCTAAAATGAGAATCATATATCCAATCGCCACACAGTTTTAAAATATTCTGTAGGCCCTACGTTTATTTATTTTCTTGGCTATAAAGGAGATATTCAATATCTTTTTGTTTCTTCACAAAACTTTTTAATAGATCCACGTTTGGCATGTTTTGCAAATTTAAATATATAAATAATAAAAGGTAAGTAATAAATTTATCTGTTGATATACACCCAAAAGTTTTTTTTTTAATAGTGAGATTGAAATCTATATACACCCAAATGAGGTTTGGTGTACATCACATATGTATATGTTGCATCAGAATTCAATGAATAATCCAAATATTATACACTGTAAAACTCAGCTGTTGAACTGAAGCTTAAGTGCGTTCTATGCCTATCATAGCCCGTCACTAAAGTTGTTTAAACCTTTAAACAGTTTTTAAAAGTAACTTTTTTTATTAACAACTTGTTCCAAACATTAGACTATGTTAGAGTAAAAGGATGTTTAATACCGCCCTCACAAGTCATGTTCGACCGATTGCATCTACGTCCGAACCAGATTGTTTACATATTTAAATCATGGACCTATTACGAAATAGTTCCATGTTTAAATAAAGCCTGTGATAGCCCTATAGGCTTTTAAAAAGTACATTAATTTTTGTCATGGTTAAAGGAGAATGAAACCCTTGAAACCAGCTGAATCCATATCAAAGAGAAAAATCAAAGAAACATATTGTTGAAAGTTTGAGGAAGATTAAATGAATAATAAGAAAGTTATGAGCATTTGAATATTGAGATCACTAGTGCCATGTAGATCCTCCCATCGGCAATGCGACCAAGATCCGTGATATCACACACGTACAACTCCCTCATTACTTTAGTACTTATTTCACTTATATTCTCACTTTTATAGAGTCTATCACAAGGTGAGGTGTTCTCTGTATGAGATGACAAGTACAGAGGTTTCACAACATTATATCATTGATGAATCGTTTGTCATATGATTAGAATGAGCAAAAAGAGATGTTTTGGGGTATATTTCCAGTGACCAAATGGGAGAGTTGTACGTGTGTGACATCACAGATCTTGGTCGCATTGCCAATGGGAGGATCTCCATAGCATTAGTGATCTCGACATTCAAATGCTCATAACTCTTTTATTGCTAGTCCTATTTTACTCAAAGTTTTGTTGATCTTATTCTTTGATTTTTCTGCTTTCACAAAAGCTAACTTGCTCCAAGAGTTTCATTCTCCTTTAATATACATTACAGTTAATAAAATTCTTCTTTGAACATGGGGGGGGGGGGCAAAAAAAAAATGTTCAAATAACATCATCTAATTATAATCAGATGATCGTATTCCCCCCCCCCCAAAAAAAAAAAAAAAAAAAAAAAAACAGAGAGAGAGAGAGGGTTGAAATAATATGATAGTATTTTCTGAATATCATGTCAAAATCTATCACAAAATTTGATTTTTGTAATAAAGAAGTCAATATTTTGCTCTCTCGTGATTTTGCCCGATACGCCATAATTATAAATGGCCCCTCTTTTTTGTTTTGTTGTGTTTTGTTTGCTTTTTGCTCATTACGCCACTACTTCAGAGAATATGAAAAAAATTCGAAAAGCAAAGAAATCAAACAAAATCCAAATTTTCGTTGTCTGCTTTTTGGATTTTTCACTTTTGATTGAAATAAACCTTTTTATGACGGTGACATTGTCCTTTAATATCTCTGTCGATTTGCTGAAAAACGCCAAAACTTTTTTTTTGTGCATGAGGATGGGCCAATATCGTGATCACTGGCGTAGCCTGTAGCCAGGATTTTTCAATAGATGGGCGGCCGCGGGGGGGGGGGGGGGTAACCTGATAGCGATTTGGGATATTTCATGCACGTATTCAGAGTTTCAGACCTGAAAATAATATTGATCATTCAGTAATTTTTGTTATCACGATCAAGATATATCACGCACAAAGCGCTTCGTTAGGTCAACTGACCTGAGTATACGGACCTTGTAGAACCGTTTGCAGTGACTATGAAGAGAACATTATCTCACTAATCATGATATTTTTTATATTCCGACCTTAAAACTTTACATTCTAAGCACTCTTTGTTACCATGAACTGGTATAAGCATATATATATACATATATATATATATATACATATATATATATATATATATAAATAATCATAATCATTCTGTTCACTTTTTGTAATCGTAAAAAGGATGGGTATTTTCCTGAATAAATGATCCTTGCGCCAAGCATGAGCTGAATATTTACACCTGAAAACGGGACAATCTGAATACCTTTGTAAATGAACAAACATGCAGGCTGCGTATCTAAGTACTAAACCATTATGTGAATGCTGAAGCGATGAAGATATTCAATAGGCCAAGTGACCTGAAAAAACAATTCAAGGATTGTTTTGTGAATTCATGAAGAGTATACGCCTCTCATAATCAAATAATGTTCGATCGCGTAGCACGAATAGCAATTTCGGCTGAAATAAAATAGAAACAAAATAATGAAAAATTGAATCGGCTAGAACCGCGAGCAGAATAATTTGAGAAAATTGACATGAAAACAAATGTTAAGCCAAATTTCATCCTATTGAGGATATCTCACTCGAGGTGCCCAGTCAGGGGCCTGGGAAGTGGAAACACAAAAAGAGTTTTCTCTCGAAATCTGAAAAAAAAAATTAGTTTCATTTCCTTTTACAAAATAAACAAAATACCATTGAAGTAACAGCATAATGTTCAAAATAACACAGACAGATCTATGACATTATTTACACCAACATTTTAAAAACAAATTAAGTGTGAACTGAAGTGAGCTGCAATTATTTTGTCCCTCTGTCATAAAGGTGATTTTGCTCAGACAAAATTTGAAAAGCAAAAAAAAAAACAAATGGGCCATGAAGGCAATGCGAAATATGAAATATGACCTGATAAAGTTTTTTTCTTTCACTTTTCAATTCCCCTTCTCTCGTTTTATTTACATTGATCATCTTGTCTTTTTTCTATTTCACCTACCCTCGATCATTTCCTCCCCCTTTTTTTTTTTTGCGCCTGTCCGACTGGGGCCCGTTATTGGAGTTTTTTGGGGGGTGGTGGGGGGGGGGGGGGGCGGCACCGAGCCCAGCATCCGTGATTTCAGCGATTCAAAAGAAATCCGGTAGTCGGATTCCAGCGGTATACCGTCTCGTTGCATCAGCTCACGCATAAACACAATAAAATAACCCGGGTATCCGGTATTAAAATCGATCACACCGCAGCCAAGCGCCAGCTGTTTTTTATTGTGTCAAAAATTGAGTGCAGACGCCACGTAACCTCTAACAAAACTAGGCATAGAGACCAAGAACGGTTACTTCTTTCTTTAATAACACTTCCAATACGTTTATCACCTCAACAAGATATTCGATTTGTGACATTGCGGTTTAATTGGTTTACGGTAGTTGCTAAGAGAATACAAGTCAAACTTCAGCTTGGACAGCCGAAGGACTGCTTACGGCACTCTGACTGCGTTTATCGGGAAGGAGCTGGCGAGTCCGCGGTGCTTTGTTTGGCAGGCACCGGCACGCGACGATATAGTATATACGACTGACGACGTGTCTGTCAATTGATCAGCGACAGCGTCATCATATTCATACTCATAGCTGGTTTAGAAAGACAAAAGACTCAAAAGAGGAAATTCTTTGTTCGTGGCATCGTTACGGTACATTTTGAAAATAGGTGAGATTAATTGTAGAACATTTTTATTTGGTATGTCAGTGGATTGAATGATTGATAGAGCTATAAACCATGGCATGATCAGATATCAGATGATATTAATGATATTAACACAAATAACAGTTACAGTAAACACTGACTGAATACTTTTTATAAATTCAAATTTAAATTGATCATACATTTTACCAATCACATTAAAAAAATTTCATCAACTTCATTCATATGGAGTACCCACTCATCCTACGAACGAGGTTATAATATAACCTCGTTCTCGTGTGTATACACTAGCATGGCCAAAAAAAGCATCGACTATTTTCCTCCTCTTCCCTCACCCAAACATCATGACCTTATCGAACTAGATCAAGTGTGATACTTGACATAAATTTATATAACAAATATGATCTAATTGATGAAAATAATATGAAAAATGACTAAAAACTCACAGATTTTTCCACCTCCGGTGACCGTCACTACTCTTGGTTCGTTCAATGGTGTTTGATCGTGACAAATCGAAAAAGAAAAAAAATATCACGAAGCCATAGAGGTTCATCCACCCGGATGGATGACACACTACTCGTGATGCATTCTGGTAAACATGTCTCGATAGCCTCGACAGATTGGCAATTTTGTTTCGTCTAGATAAACATGTTTAAAGAATAAAAAAGTCCAAAAACTCAAAATGGCTATTTTGGGGGGCTTATCTATAATATTTCTAGTTCTGTATCCAGAGCATCATTTGTCTGTTTTCCTCTTCCCTTACCCTTTCTTTCTTTTTCTTTTAAGCGTAAATTAATTTATTTGATTTTTTATTTCTTACTTTTTTCTCAGTCTTTGTTCTTTGTTTTTTTCTTTTTCTTTATTTCTTAAGGGGAACTCTCCCCTCCTCCTGAAATTTAAGGGGTATTGAATGTGTACCCCCCCCCTCCGCCGCCTGTGACAACAATAATTCTTGTGTAAAAAAAAATAGTGAACAAAATATTGAGTGTCAGGCAGTGGCGTACCCAGGATTTTCCAAGGGGGGGGGCAAATTCGTCCGCCAAAAAATTTGAAAAAAAAAAAAAAAAAAAAAAAGGTCTTCAAGTTCAAAAGAGGGGGCCACTTGTGGCTCGTCACAGGGATCAGTTGTGACTCGTCAGGGGGGCAGGGGTACGTCCCTTGCATGAGTTGTGACTCGTCAGGGGGTGCAGTGTGCCCTCCCTGCCCCTTAGGTATGTTAGTGGTGTCAGGTGAGAAAAAGACTACAGTCCCCGGATCGCGGAGCTTCCTATTATTATGCTTCACCGGAAACAGGTAGGAGCTTATTGTAACCAGCTCTGTGGTTGCCACTGTTCAGTGGCTAGCTTTCTTTTATTCAGCACAAGAGGGCGTGCTGAAATACTTACGTAGGAGACTATGGACCAGACGAGAATAAGGAAAAATTTCCTTATGATTTTACCCGATTTAGAAAGAAATCTTCAATTGAAGGACGATATTTGACTCATTGGGCATTGGAATCCTGTTTAAGTAGAACCAAAATCTGCATTTGGGTCAACACAAGAATTGGTAAGTCAGACTCTTTTACTTCGCGCGTTCCTACATAGAAATGACAGTGTTAGCGGCACTGGTCTCAGATCAGTCCCACCCCGTACATTTTTCTGTATGGCGAATGGTCGGGGTGAACCAGTGGGAGTACCTATGAAATTTAAAGTTATTAAATTTTTGCTGAGATTAGCTTTCTTTTATCAGCTTCCAATTGCACCCCTCTGGCTATTTTGGTCACTTGAACTTGAACTTGAAGTTGATAATTTGAAATTGAAAATGGTTTCGTATTCTGAACGTGTGTTTTCTGTGGGAAAAGTTGGAAAATTAAAATCACGGTCTTCACGGACACTGACTTAACATTTTGAAAACATTTTGTTGCTTTGAGAAAATAAAAATAAAGGCTTTAAATTTTTGTTTTTTTTTGGCTCTATTTCAATCATCTTCCCTTGGCTTTGGAAGGATGTTGCAATGTTGATTTTTTTTTTTTTTTTTTTGGGGGGGGGGGGGGGTGATGCGTGTGTAGACACGCGTGTTCACTGTACAAGGCCGGTCGGTAATTTAATCACTCACTATATATACTTATCTATCAGCTCAGGCCTCAGCCAGCCAGGAATGTATTTCTTAGAAAACTTTAATTCTAAATTTCATGAAAATGAAATTATGATTAGTTTGGCAAGACAAAAAAGTTTCACACATGCCATGATTTGTCCTTATAATGATTTTATTTAAATCTAATTTGCCTGTGATTTTGTGTTTCTTGGTTTCGACTCTCTAGTTTTATACCCAATAGTAATTTGATACCTCCTTCCCTCCTTACTAGCCAAGCCTAATGTCAATTGGAATTTCTCTTGTCAATTTCTGTGTCTCTTTTTTTTTTAAGTGCTTCAGCCTGTTAGTTAGCAGGTAGACTCAGATTAAAACTTTTATAAAAGCTGACAAACAAAACACTGAAATTTTTATCAGACAAGCAATAAGTTGTGACATTAAAGGCTTTGCATTTTTTCCGTGAAACGGTTCTTGTCTTCATGAACATTTAATGAGCAAGCTGATGATCTCATATCCCCACGTTTATATTATTTTTTGAAATTATATTTATTCAAAGTAAAAATTTTATCCACCAAGAATGAAAGAAAAAGGATTTACAACTGATTTAATGCCTAAGATATTCATTTACAGTGCAACTATAATATTAAGGGAGACTTGTTATACAATGTATACACATTTGATTCAGTTTAATTTAAACAGACATGTTACTTTATTTAATGTGCAAAGTACTGAACATGTAGAACAGAGATGCCATCATCCAAGTTTGCTCATTTTTATGGCAAATATACACAAGGGAAATGGCCGTTGAAGTTTAATTCTCATTGCTTTCCGTAATTTGAAATACAATTAAATAGTAATTTTACAAAACATGTTAGACAAATGATTCCAGTGATTACTGTTGCCTTTTTATGCATGAATCGCAAAATTTAGATTCATAATTCATATTTCCATATCAACTCATCTCTCAGAAAGAAAAGAAATCGTCATTGAAGCATTATGAGCTGGCAACATTAAAATGATCACAGAAAAGTCTGAGAATATGCATTTTAAATGATTTATCTTTCATGCAGTGTACAGGACTGGTAGCAATTTTAAACTTTTTATGCATGAATCACAAAATTTAGATTAATAATTCATATCATTTCCATATCAACTCATGAATCACAAAATTTAGATTCATAATTCATATCATTTCCATGTCAACTCATCTCTCAGAAAGAAAAGAAATCGTCATTGAAACTTTATGAGCTGGTAATGTTCATTAAAATGATCACAGAAAAGTCTGAGAATATGCATTTTAAATGATTTATCTTTCATGCAGTGTACAGGACTGGTAGCAATTTGAAACTACATGTAGGTTTTAAGGAAAAAAGAAAATTAATGAGAATTTGATTTTATTTTTATTTAGACTCTCCCAGGTTTAATAGGATTTATTATGTATGATCAAAGTGTCAAACTACATTCCTTGTCCCCAATAGTACATGAACATTAATGTGCCTGTCAGAAGTACATGATAATATTGAATTAGTTCTGTAAGCAGCCACTATACATACATGTAAGTAATTTCACACCTCATATAATACATATCTTGGTTAATAATTATGCTTTTGACAAGGCTTGAATGACCAAAAATTTATTTTGTTTGTATGGGACATGTATGTAAAGTGCACAGGATGGATCTACACATTTGACTGTTATGTAAATTTGCCTGTATGCTGTCAACAATTTGCATAATTTTAGGCCTTTCAAAATTCAAATTCACACAGTAGGCCTACATGTACATACTGCATGTATGGATTTGTGTACTGCTTTTGAAGGTTGCATCACAGCTGTACTCTATTGATCAAGGTCCAAACAGCTGATGAGAGTAAATAATCCCCCAAGCACTCATGCAGATCAAGCCTGTTGGAGACATGTCATTGGTGGAATACGGCCAATTGATACACGCCCCACTGGATCCAGAGTGTTTGGTATCAGACTAGTCTCAATGCACAGGCATGTGTTAGTACAAAATACTTCCTGTATCTTTCAGAAGATTATGTGTGTGTGTGTGTGTACATGTATACATTTGTGATCTCCAAAGTTCAAATCACTGCCCCCTTGATCTTGAAGTTTGATCTCAAATTCATTGTCTTTTAAAAGTACTGGTAGCCCTATCATTTACATTTCCAGATGTACAGGAAGGGTTGAAAATTGGGTCCTATTGTGTACAGATCATGTTGTTTATTTTGCATTAAGCGCGATGTACTGTGAGACTGCAAAAATATATCATTTTTTCTTATTTTCTTTTTAAATTAAAGGGGAATTCAACTCAAGTGGAACGTAAGTCATTTTCACCTCCAAAGAGGTAAATCAGAGGAGCAGATTTAATACCGGTAATTAATATCATTTGTAAAATTATCTAATTTTTCAAACAACCAAGACTTTTTTTATGTTGACATTATTTTTTTTAAGCTCCTTTCACAAAAATCATTTTAAGGTTGGATTTCCATTTGATTTTTTTTCACAAAGTGTTTTACAGATTTGAATAATACTATTCCTATGTACATGTATCTTCATGAACAATCTGTAGGCTTATTTACTCATTAAAGGAGAATTAAACTCTTGGAGCAAGTTAGCTTTTGTGAAAGCAGAAAAATTAAAGAATAAGATCAACAAAAGTTTGAGTAAAATAGGACTAGCAATAGAAGAGTTATGAGCATTTGAATGTCGAGATCACTAATGCTATGGAGATCCTCCCATTGGCAATGCGACCGAGATCTATGATGTCACAGATGAACAACTCTCCCCTTTTGGACACTGAAACATACCCCAAAACATCTCTTTTTGCTCATTCTAATCATATGACAAACGATTCATCAATGATATAATGTTGTGAAACCTCTGTACTTGTCCTCTCATGAAGAGAACACCTCACCTTGTGATAGACTCTATAAAAGTGAGAATATAAGTGAAATAAGTACCAAAGTAATGAGGGAGTTGTACGTGTGTGACATCACAGATCTTGGTCGCATTGCCAATGGGAGGATCTACATGGCATTAGTGATCTCAATATTCAAATGCTCATAACTTTCTTATTATTCATTCAATCTTCCTCAAACTTTCAACAATATGTTTCTTGGATTTTTCTTTTTGATATGGATTCAGCTGGTTTCATTCTCCTTTAAACATACAGGCCTACAAAACACCCAGTGTTTATAAGAGTTTTTTTTAATTAAAAGTGGATCTGAATTCGAATCTTTATTGCCTTGACAGGTCAGACGTGTTCAGTTGGTGTACGTTGTATAGGTCTTGAAAATCAGCAGAAGTTGATGACTGGAAAGGGACAGGGTCTTCCTGAACTTGAAGGATATCTATTTGATCAGTCTCACAGCATGCCCGGAGAAGACCAATACGCCTTGAATAACTTTGGGTAGGTTTGTTTACTTTTTTTATAGGCCCGAATTCACAAAGGTGGTTTTGAAAACCCACGGTTGAATCCATGGATTATGCAGGTTTCCTGTATAAATTTACGCTTAATTTAGCACGTATCGGGCGCGTGTGTAAGAAATGTCCAATGCTGATGCGTGATTTTGTCACAGTGCGCCAAAATTGATGCGTGTTACCATGGTTAGATAGGCTATTTTATTCATGAGTCCTCTGTTTTTATTCATGAGTCCACTCTTCAAACAGTGGACTCATGAATAATATAGCGTAATAACCATGGTAACAGGCGTCAATTTGGCGCACTGTGACAAAATCGTGCATTAGCATTGGACGTTTCTTACACACGCGCCCGATGCGCGCTAAATTAAGCGTAATTTATACATGAAATCTGCATAAACCATGGATTCAACCGTGGGTTTTCAAAACCACCTTTCACAAAACAGTTATAATATATGCACATCATTACGTCTTACCCCCGTTTGAAAACGGACCGCAGATCAGATGGCAAACTGCGGTATTTCACCCCATTTTGCATTTGAAAATCTAAAACATCATTTCCAAGCCCTGGGGGTCGTTTCATAAAGCTGTTCGTAAGTTAAGAGCGACTTTAACAACGACTGGTGATCATCGCCAATGGTTTGTACCATTTACCGCAAGACATGATCACCATGCAGTCGCTCTTAACTCATGAACAGCTTTATGAAACACCCGCCTGATCAACCCCGCTTGGCCAGGTAATCCCCACAGGCCAGATTATGAGTGTTGAGCCAAGGACGAAATGATAAACAACAGCTGTGTATTACGTAAGTCTTCTCTGCCTGTAGAAGGACCTTCGGAATTAAATTATTGTATTCGATATTTAATCATGTTTTCAAAGGCATATTGTATTCAGAAATTCAATGCTAGACCATTTTCAATTTCGAACGAAGAAAATCAACCTCGAAATAAGGAAAGTAAGTGAATAAAAAATGGCGACATGTTTTCTCGGACCGCACTCGGGCTGTTGTGTTATCTTCGGACCGAGGTCAAGAAACAGGTGTTTTGATAATTACATTGCATGCCTGTGGCAGTATGGTTTTCGTATTCGGAGAAGAGAATTCATTGAGAAAAAATGGGGTATAGTGTCATCAAATGGAGGTATTTCGTCATGTCCTGGTCAGTATGCAAATGAGGAGACTGATGATGTCATCCACTCACTATTTCTTTTGTATTTTATTATATAAAATGTGAAATATTCTAATATTCTCCTCATTGTCAAGTGAAACAATTCTTCTCTGAACATGTGGAATTAGTATTGTTTAATACTATATGGTTCAGTCAAGTTAGTCCTTATTGTAAAATCTATAAAAAATGAAATATTGTATAATTCAAACAAAAAAACAAAAGAAATAGTGATGGACATCATCAACTGACTCATTTGCATGCCACTGAATTGTGCATATCACTGTTACGTACATGTACGTGAAAAATTAGCAAAACCTTAAAATGTCATAACTTTCTTATTTTACATCTGATTTTGATGAAATTTTCAGTGTTATCCTAGTTTGATTTTTCTATATATTCAAATCAACATTTTTCTGGGGTGGACTTGACCTTTAAGCAGACAGAAAGGCCCAGTCTATAAACATGTATAATATGTAAATTTACTGTAATTGTAATTCTATTTAGATGTTTCATTTGAAGTACTTGTATGAAAATATTCAAAGCAAAATACAGACAATGAAAATTTATGTAGAATGAACTTGCAGTACTTATAGAGATTTGCACAGCACAATGAGTGAGCTATTAAATACATGTATGACACTCACTATTCTTCCTTACTTGTAACATGGACCTATTACGAATGGACATTCAACGAGAGCATTTTATGACCACCACCTGTTTCCAGCTGTCAAAATTGCTGTCTAACCCTTAACTTTCTCTTTACGCGGTTTTTACAACGACCGCCCGGGGTGATTGTTTACACAAGCTCCTTTCGCCCGATGATCGTCACCGATCGATCACTGGCCCTCTTTCGACCAAAGACGGTCATGTTGTAGCCCCGATTGCCAATAGGGAAAGTCCTTACATTACCTAGAATGCAATGCGCAATTCATATCCGGTTTTTCAGTACATTATTTTAGGCTCTCTATAATGTGCGATTGTCGTCTGTCCATCAAAAAAAATCCCGTTAAATTTCATCAATCCTGTGGAATTTTATGCCCAAATGAAAATCAACTTCTGACCGAAGGTAAGCGCTACTATCGACATCGATACTGTCCGAAAAAGCTGAGATTTTAACGTTTTTCCGCAGATTTTTTCGTCGAATTTCAACTGCTTTTTTGCCATAGATATACGGATCTGCAAGGTGATGTCAATGCATTTCATTTCCGGTTGTTAGCGATGTACGTAAAAAATACGTTTATGCACGCCTGTTTTCTTGTTTCTGCTATCATTTTCATAGCGCTAACGTTCGCTGCTGTGCGTTGCTTTTGATAAAGTGAACGAACAACATCGCAATGGGTAGGAGCAGCGTACAATTGATTTCCGCTGTCAATCAGTGAGAGCATGTTTTACGACCGGCTTGATGGGTGTCAGCTGCCAGCGCTCTGTTTATAAAAGGATTAGCGGCGACGGTCTCTGTGTCAAAGGAGGGGATTCGTTGAATGTCCATTCGTAATAGGTCCATGCTTGTAATCAGGGCTTATTTCTGTTGATGACTTGTATGTGTAAAGTTGAACATTTTTTTAACCTAAGTTGTTTAATTTAGAGCCCTGGGGAATTTACGTACATGTAGAACAAAAAAAATATAAAAAAGTAAGGAATGTCCATTATTAATTCTACCGAGGAGGCACTGTAGGCTACATGTAATTGTAACCCTCATATTTTACTGTCTGATTTTAAATATCAAATTTGTTACGTTTAGTCAAATTTTTTCTGTTTCTTGAAATATCCATATTTTCAGAAATTCAGAGAGATGGTAGGCTAAAAAAATTTGTTATCAATGAAATTATGAAGTTCATTATACAATGTACCTACAAGTATGTATGCAGGCCTAAATTGTACTTCTGGGCCCCGTCTTACAAAGAGATACGATTGATCCAATTAATCGTAACTCTACGGAAGTCCAACAGTGTCATAACTTTCTACAGGAAATTTGCAAAATGTCCTTTGTATCAAAGGAGAACACACCAAATTGTCAAGAAATCAATTTATAAATATGCATCATATCTAGAAATTTTTTTGAACGAACATGCATTTTACATGTTAGGGCAAGTCCAAGAAAAGGTCACCCCAGAAGGCCAAATTTCATCTTTAATTTAAGAAGTTACCTTTGGTGGGGTAAGAAAGCCCAAATGTTGAATTTTTAAATTTCATTAAGAAAAATTTGATAATATGCATATTTATGCTAATTTAGGACACCTAATTTGCATAATTGATAAAATGGGCGTTACGTATGAAAACTCATAGAAAATAAAAACAAAACTTGTGAGATTTAGTCATCTAGGTGGGACATGGACCCCCTAACATCTTATTACTTTTTGGGGGAAAAAGGTTGTGTCATCTAATCAATTATGCAAATTAGGCCTTGTCCAAAGATGGAATGTCCCATACGTAACATTTTGAGGATGTTTTTTTAAGTTATTTCTCATAATACAATACTTGTATTGTTGCATCTCTGGGAAGTTCTAATATATTAAGTATGAAAATGTTATACCACAAAAAGTTTCAAAAATAGAGTTTACTTTTTAATCAAAAGTTAATTAAAAACTTGTTACGTATGGGACAACATGTTACGTATGGGACATTTACACACAATGTCAATGGGGAGATTTTTGTACAAAGTGAATGGAGAAAAACACATTTCAGGAGTGCTCTAAAAAGTGATTATTTACCTTTTCTTTAGTTTTTAAAGACTGATTTGTTATGAATACTGATTAATGAAAACAATCGGAGTGAAAAAATTGTGAAAATTGAAAATATGAAAAAATGAAAACAATAGAAATACATAAGAAATTCATGAAAAACCATGAAAAACAAGAAAAAAAAATGTTGAAATGGCTAATTTCCTTTTCAGTCATATCAAATATGTCTCAATAAAACATATTAAAATAAAGAAACTCTTTTGTTATTCCCATATTTTAATTATTTCATTTTTTTTAATTATAGGGAAAATTGTGTACGTTCTGTATGGGGATAAAATGTCCCATACGTAACTGTCCCATACGTAACTGTCCTATACGTAACACGCCATTAATTTGTTTAATTAGAGTCTGTAATTAGAGGGATTTGGCTTATAAAGTGAAACTTGCCTTAATAGATAGAGTATTGTGACTTCTATCACATTAAAGTTACAGGTTGTCAAATGAAATACTTTCAGAGAATTCTCAACTTGAAAAAAATGTTTTAAAAATTGTCTTTTTTCTGCGTCCCATACGTAACGGCATATCTTTTCTCTCTAAAAGGTCAAGGTCATATGTCACCATTTTTTGCATGATTATTCTTCTCCTAGATGTCTACCAACACGAGGGTATTCAATCTAATCAGGGTCATTTAACAGTATTTTTCAGGTCATTAAAGCCTCTGAAATGTCCCATACGTAAGGCCCTATGCAGGCTTTTCAAGATTAGAAGAAAATACTCAGATATATTTTATGAAAGATAAGATTTTTCCTCCCACTTTATTTTGAAGAGAACATGTCATTTCATGTGCCTTTTAATATTGTACAACGCCTACTTAGCTTGTTGTACGCGAGCAAATGGGAGGCTGAATGTCAAACATTCGTACCGTTGCACAAAAGACGTACCATCCAAAATGTACCGTCCAAAATGTACCGTTGCACGGCTTTAGGAGGTGACGTCACAATACGATTCAATCCATTGCGCTCAGTAAAAATGCAGGTGCAATACGCGTATAGCCTGCTGGCTAAATGCGCAATGCTGCATGCCGCCCGAGGTGTTCGTTCGCTTGTGGGATTTTGCTTTTCGCTTTCCATATTTTTGCTCCCTTTTCATAGATTACTGCAGGAAAAACTCTTTGTTTTTTTTATAAATTCGCTAAACTCCGAGGCGTTGTACAACACAAATAGCGAATATTCTTATTCGTGCAATGGTGCGAGATTTCGCATTCGGTGAAAGAAAGAAACACTATTCAACTCGGCTAACGCCTCGTTGAATAGAGCATCTTTCTTTCACCTCATGCGAAATCTCGCACCATCGCACTCATGCCTATTCGCTATTTGTATACTGTACATGGACATAATGTATCATGTGTTTGTCCTGTAAACATATTGCAATCAACACATGTCTAGTGCATGTATGGTACTTTAAAAATCAATGGAGCTTAACCATTCAAGGAGAAATGACAATAGTTTGAAAACACAATGCCCCTAATAATCCGAGAATGCGTTTGATTCGCAGTCGGAAACTGCCACACAGCAGTGGTTGTAGATCTGTGGAAGAGAGGGAGAGAGCTCTTGAAGATACATGTAAATGCATTTTTCCAGGCACTGAGGTACTACCCTGGAATTCAGTAATTATTTATGCATAACTGCGTGGGACAACAATATTGGTATCGCACATCATACAGAAGTGCAGTGCATGTACGTGTACTTTTGACGTTATATCTGTCAACACTTTCACCTTCTTTGAGAGAAATAAACACCGACATGAAGAGGAGGCGAGTGGACAAACCGATGGATCTGATATTTGACAAATGTTGGTAAGGTTTATCGTGAAATTGAACCTTCAATTACGTGGGTGGAGGTAAAAGTGTGTATTGGCTGGCTGTGTGAATGTATTTGTTGATTGAGGAAGTAATACTGTAGCTGTGTGTGGATACTTGAGATAAATCTATTTGAGAGCAGAATGCTGCCATGGAGCTAATAGCTCCATGATGCTACTGTGCAGTGGTTTCACTTTATGAGTTTTGAGGAGTGGAGTAGCCTGTGAACCCAATGTGACCTGATGATTGTAGTGTTTATTATGATGTTTCAAAGGCTGAATTACAAAATATTAGCTCAATAATACTTGGATATACATGTACAGTGTAAACATACATTTGTAAATGTAAGAAAACATTCAGAAAGGAGATGTACTTTGTTTTGACCAATTCCGAAGAAGAACTGCTTCTACAGCAAATGAACTGCTCTTTGATTGCCTAAATTTTATAAATATGGTGTTTTCTTACATGTACTTCAGCAATTGAATCAAGTTTGGGGGCATGCAGATGTTTTCTCAATGATGACTTCTTTACATACATGTATCTGTACATATAAATGTAATGTTAGGGGGCCGCTTCATAAAGCTGTTCGCAAGTTAAGAGTGACTTTAAGAATGACTGGTGATCCTTTCTTGTGATAAATGATATTCATTATTAAATGTTCATCAGTGATTATTGAAAAAGGTTTGCCAGTTGTTCTTAAAACGCTCTTAACATACATGTACCTGTACGAACAGCTTTATGAAACATCCACCAGGGACCGTTGTTTTTCTAATTCAGCCTGCACTAGGCTTTTCTGAAGAAAACATTTGGGCAAAATATGATTATTACTGTTATACCGGATCTACTGGCCCTGGAAAAATACAGTAGTTTCTGCAGCCAAGTTTCTATTATTGTTATTATTGTAAATCGAAAATCCTATTTCATTGAGAAATCTCTACAGGTGTATATGACTTAAATTTCATGAAACGTACACAAGTATATTAAAATGTAATTTCAGGTAGCTTTCAAGTACAACTTTCAAGTAACAAAAATATTTTTTCCAATCATGGGAATGTGAAGTCTTTTAAAATAATTTTGTTATAAAGCCACAGTGAGATACATCTTTCCAATGTTTTTTTTTCCATCTGCAAGATCAGTGATTACATGTATTCATCATAGAATACATTTTTTGGGAGAAAATACAGTAATATGGGGATGAATAGTTTTTCATCCCAGGGTGTATTAAAGTGAGGTTTTGTGGCTTTTCTTCTTGAAAATTAACTATTCCTGGATCCAGACCAGCTCTGACAACTACATGTAGTTATTCTAACTGAAACACAAATGTTTACATGGTGAACCGGCCGCAAATTTCCCATGATAGTTCGCACGAACTGGTTTTGAGGAAGTGAGATTAGAGGATTGTTTCCTATTTCATGTTGTTATTTCATGTCAGGTGGATTAAAGAATTAGCACTCTGAGACTTGTATTCAAATGAAGGACTTCCTGCCTGCTTGGGCATTGGTTGGCTCTCGAAAGGCTGGAAAAGTTTTACCCCCCTCGTACAGGTTTAAACCGCACATAATGGAGCAATGAACTGCTCTTGGCAGCCAAAATAGTTAGGTATAAATAGCTTTGACAAGCTGGAAGCTTTGGCTTCCTGGTCATTTGCGCATATTACCATCCAGGATCAAGATCGCTTTCAGTTGTCTCCAAAAAGGGGTTGAATTTCAGCGCTTCTCAGATTCCTTGTGTGGGCTTGATAAATCTGGCTTGTGCTTTATCATTTAGTTACTGATACCTGAGGATTGAAGCATTTTCATTCATTGACTCTTCTGTAGCTCACTCAGATAGGAATAGAATTAAAGAATTGTGAATGTCATGTCTGGAATAAGTGTGTATGTGAATGGACATCTGCAGGTGAATCAGAATGATGGATGTGAACGGCCACGGGCCAGCACCTTCAGGTAATTATGTGTACATGTAGGCCTAGGTGGGGGCGTTGTGGTCTAGTGGTTACGACTCTCGTCTTTCAATCAGAGGGACGTGGGTTCGATCCCAGCCATGGCATGTTTTCCTTCGGCAAGAAATTTACCCACATTGTGCTGCACTCGACCCAGGTGAGGTGAAGGGGTACCTGGTAGGATTTATTCCTTGAATGTTTTTAGTGCCTATTTGGCGGCTCAGCTACATGTACAGCCGGGGTAATAATACCCCAATAGTCATATAGTAGCTGTGCTAGATATACATGTAAATGGACCATATTACTATTATTATTATAGGCATATATACAGTTTATTGGAGAGTGAAATATTGACCACCATCCATTGTACTGTAGGCTGAATGAATAATCATACTTTTCAATGTTCTGCCTTGAACCTTAATCATGCATCTTCTGCCATATGTGTGAAAAGAGGGTGTTGGTTTTCAGGTATTCAGAGGAGAGCATGCACCCTGTATATTTGAAAATAACTTCTATTGTGTTGTAATCACTAGACAAACACATTTTCAGTCAATAACAAGTTGAACTTTGACTGGATGAGATATGGTATCATCTATTGTTCTTCAGCAGTATAGTAAATCAGACCCATGAGCCAATTGAAAGAAACAAGTTTCAGGGGTGTGAGAGTTCAGATTTTTAGCTGATTTCAAACTTTTTTGTTTTGATTTTCAGCGTAATTTCAGCTTATGTTTGGCTTTCCTCTGTACAAAAAGTATGGGAGCTCTTTCTATTTCAGACTTTTTCAACGCTCTTCAGCTTTTTTCAAATCTTTTTATTTGTGACCACTCACACCCCTGAAGTTTTCAAAAGAAATTTTCTGATGAAATCTGAAAATCAGATCAGGTTGAATGCTTTTACACTGTACATAAGGTATAAAAACATTGTGTTGGTATAACCATATAAAAACATGCATTGTCTGCCATAAAACATTGAAATGTTTCTGATGCATTTCAAAGAACCACAAGTTTTCAAATTAAGTTTTCTGTTTTCTTTTTTTTTATGTATCTGATCATGGATCCTATAATGTATAGATGCTACTCATTTGTAGATCCTGAATACAGAAACACAAGTTATTCAAGCGAAGTTTAATTCTGATTAAATGATTATGTACATGATGTAAATGTATCTCATAGATCTATAAAACAGTGCTGTACAAAGTACGTGCTTGTTCTGATCAGGGGGAAAACTAAAATAATTTGTACACACGGGTCCCGTAACACAAAGGTTAGCAATTAATTGTACTCTTCATTTTCACAATTGATTTTAATACATTGTACTCAATGCAATCAATCATAAAAAATGTTCTACGATGATTGCTAAACTTTCTGTTACGGGTCCCTGGGCTGTACATGTACTTGCACAATCCCTCCCCCCCAAAAGAAACTGTAGTGTAGCATGCTTCCTCAAGATCAGACCAATGGATTTTGAAGCCTTATTTCTTTTTTTATTTTTTAGTGCAAGGCCACATTTCAAATAGGCATATTTTCATACATGTACATGTAGATGTATTACAACACAAATGGGAAAAATTAAATATGGTATTAAAAAAATATCCGAGGCAAGTTGCCAGTGAAAGACACATTGATGCCAATCTAGTCCATAGCCTTGGATTGATCACTAAAACTAGCCCTGGATTTTCAATTCATGAAACTTCAGGGCCCCCGTTGCATATTATTATAACTTTGCCATCCAATGGTTACTACCATGGTAACGCTGATCTACATGTACAGCAAATCAGAATTTATGCAAGTAACCATTGGATGGCAAAATTATAATGGTAACTTGTATGCAACGAGGCCCAGTTTTTTTTTTTTTAAAGTAATATGATTGTAAATATGTATTTTCTTGTTTGTTTGTCTATGTTTCCAGTGGAGCGATGAGCTCCGAATCAAGTATGAGCCATGAGGCTGGAGATGGGCTGGATTACCTGTCCTCACCTGCCAACATCAAGAAATACAGACGTGAAGCCCACAAGAGAGTCTTCGTCAACAGGAGTCTCAGCATGGAGAAAATCAAATTCTTTGGATTCGACATGGACTACACTCTAGCAAGTAAGTATGGCATTATCAGCAGTTCGAACATTACAGTACATGGGGCTCGGGGTGATTTAGCACTCGAACTGCTCTGAAGAGCCATGGAAACTAGAAAAGGAGCCCTGGAAAATGCAGATTTAGTCAGTAATTTGTGAAAGAAGCTCCCGAAACATATATATTTTTCGCCGGATTATCAGAATCGAGTGTCTGTGGGGTCCTGTAGTACCACTAAACTTTTTTTTTTTGGAGGGGGTGTCAGTTGTTGCGGAGGGTGTAAACATCGTTAGCAATAGTAAGGCCGAAAAGTCATCCCCAGATCATTGGAATACCAAAGAAGGTTAATATGTACCCCTTTAAAATAGAGTATAGGCTTACACGTATAGTGTATCTAGAAATTTAGTCTGACCATGACATATGACCCAGGGAGTTGTCCGATCAGCTGTTTGGTATTAGCAGGGGACCTGGATGAACTTCCTCTGCATTAGTCTCCATCAGCAGACCCACTTTCTGTGTATTACATCTCTGAGCTGGTTTATTATGTACAGGTCCAGTGACTGAACTGACACAAATTGCTCACAATATAAAAGTCTTTGACATCAACAGATGGACTGTACATGCACATGCACATGCAGGTCTCTATTCATATCAAATCAGCAACAAAAAATTGCCTTTGAATGGATGGGGTTACACGTACATGTACAATGTAGGAGCTACAGTGTATGCAGTACTGGGTAGGCGTTTCGAAAAGCTGTTCGTACAGTAAGTTACAAGAGACTTTTAAAAACTCGACATTAATAAAACATATTGGTTTATTTTACCACAAGAAAGGATCTCCTGTTGTTTTTAAAGTCGCTAGTAATGTACACAACCAACGTTATGAAACACCTTACCCAGTTGATATGAACACATCAGTTGCATTATTCCAATTTTCTAATACTAGCATACATGTATGTGTGCAAGATAAAGTCTGCTTGCTCCTTTGCAGTCAGTAGGCAGGTCCCAAAAAAGTGGCTTCTTTCATCCAAGTGATATTCATGACTTGAGAAGTTTTGCATATTTAATGAGCTTGATGCGAACCAAAACACCTCTTTTCATTCTGTCATTGCTGCTCTAATTGTGCATCGAATTTCATGATTCTAGTATCATTGTAAAGACGAAGAATCATTCTTTCAGGTCATGTGTTTGAATTCATTCAAAGATTTTGTAATATACGTTAAAATTGTGATCTAAAATATGCTACAAAATAATTATTTTCACCTGACAAAAACTGCTATTTTCACACTTTATTTTTGTTTGAGCCCAAATGATTTTTATATCATGATAAAGCTGAATATGTATGCTTTAAAATGGTATAGCAAGGCTCCACATTAACTTTTTTTGGTGGTGGCCCGTTCGGGCCACCAAAACCATCAAATAATTTTTTTTGGTGGCCCGATATTAAAGTTTGGTGGCCCGAAAAATATAAAGAAAAACATTAAAAATGAATAAAACAAACTTCTGAAATATTAATTCTGCAGCCACTACCACTAAGTTCCTTTCACTTTATACATCTTGTATGTAAACCTTGTTTGCTGTTATTTTACTTTGCTAATTGATAATTGTTTCTATCGTTGTAAAAATGAAATGATTGAAAGTGAATAAATGAATTGTATTGTTCGCAGGTTGTGTGGACTTTTTTTTAAATCTCTGTATAGAGATAATGGTAAAGTAAATAAATAGTGCATAGCAAACTCAGATAGATGTACAAAACAATGGTTTTTCCTTCCTTCTTCTTTGAATCCTAAAACCTAGATTATGCATGCCCCAAATCCAGTTTATTTCTGTTTTCTCTTTTGCAGCATATAGAAGGAGAAAATCACAGAAAAATATGCTGCAAAATTAGAACAATGCATAAAAGGGAGAAACAAAAATTAAGAAAGAAAAAAACAAAGAACAGGGAAAAAAAGAAAAAAAGAAAAGAAAAAAATTAGAGAGAAAAAAGAAAAGAAAATTAAAGAAAAATTAATAAAACAAAGTTAATATAAAAATGGGGAAAAGGGGAAAATTAAGAAGCCATTACATATATTTTTAACAGCTGTGGCAACAGTCTATTCTGACTGGAATATAATTAAAAGCCAAGCATATAATTTTCACTTACCTTTTGGGAATGGCACATTTCTATTTTTATATCCTTTAGTTTGTATTATTTTATTTTCAGTAGAAACAAATTTTTTTATAATCAGGCATATTCAATGGGAAGGGGTATAAATGGTTTAACCACTGTCAAAAAAAAATGAAAGAAAAAAAAAAGAAAACGGCAAAAACTATATTGGAAAAAAAAGTGTGAGAAAAGTCCTTCCCTATATTTGCCAAAATGTTGGAAAAAAAATCACATTTCATATCAATGAAATGCCTTCCCAAAGTATTTACTTTCTCAAGAGTGGTTTAAGAAGTCATTTATAAACAAGAAAGAAAGAAACTGTCTGTTTGTTTAAGGCTAGAAAATACACAGCTTCGAAAGAAACCAAGTATCAACATACATACAAATGCACACGTGGGACTGTGATGTACTTGCCTATGTGTTTTTATGTGTATTAATTCATGTGGAAATCGGTCTTTTTGAGTCAAAAGAGAGGTCATAATTCCTCTTCTTAATACTTGCAAATAATCAGGGTACACCAGATTTTCGTAATATAGACTGTAGAATTTCATTTCATTGGTGTAAAAGGTGACTTTGACTTAGATTTTCAAAGTTCTGTGGAAGATTTCTCAGCAGCAACATTTTTTATCGCAGCTCCCCGAGTCTGAATATGCTGAGCTAGATCTAGAGCACAGCTGTATGCAGTGGCTTCATGCAAAGCTCACGCCAGCCGGCCGGCGCGGCTGGCTGGATAATAGCTACTGTATGCTATAGCTGTAGGCCTAATATGCAAACTGTGTGTGTGTGTATTTGTGTGTAGATCAACAAAAAAGGCGCATGACGAACTGGCTTGCAATTTGAGCTGTAGAAAGTTGATAAATGCGTGCAAAATTGGGAGAAAAATTGCGCTACTTTGAAAATTATTGGTTGCCCGATTCGGGCCACCAAAACTTAACATTTTATCAATAATGGTTGCCCGAGGTGAATTTTTGGTGGCCCCGGGCCACCGGGCCACCGCTAATGTCGAGCCTTGGGTATAGGTTTCAAAATAAGAATTGGTTTAATCGGGTCAAGATCACACTTTTCATTGTCCAAGTACATAAAGCAGCTTGAAAACAAGAATACTGCACTCTGATTGGTCAAAGGGACGACACACTGGCAAATTCCAACGGTTCCACTGCCTGGGCTCATGCGAAGGTCACACTTCCCATGTGGTAATCTCCTCAAACTACCCGCGCCTGTTGTTCTGTGAACCTTATCCAGCCAATCAGAACTCTGGATTTCATGCAAGTACAAAATTTCAGAAATCTCGTCTTGTACCTTGGTGGGAAAAGTGTGATCTTGACCCGATTAAAAGGTGCCGCATATCAAGAGTGGCATTGTGAGAAAGTACAGAAGTTCAGCTTTATGGTGATATATATATCATTGAGGCTCAAAATAAAAAGTTTTGCACAATTTGCAGAAGAAAACAGAGGAAGAAACTTCAGTTTTGAGGCACATTTTCAGGCCAGAAATTCACTTTTTCTCAAACTATTGTATACAAAATAAATGACCAATGTGAAAGAATAACATTTACTCTATCTGATGGTGCAATGATATTTCATTTAACTAGAGATTAAAACAGGTAAATTATTAGAGAAAGAAAATCTCACGAATCACGAGATTTTGCAAGGAGGAGGATTCAGCCACGAGATGATTTGGATGAATCTGGCCTTTTTGCTCATTAGCATAGGGACCTGCGGTCTGACTGTTTGAATCAAATCAGCACTTTACCAGGTTGAACTTTTTTTAATAACCTGCAGATTATGGGTAATTTTCAGGTCATTTTCGGAGTTCCTTGTGGAGCCGGGACAAAATCCGGGGGCGGGGGGCCACTTACATTGACGAGTGGATACCATGCGCGACCAAGAAAACATGTAAAAAGGATGTCTTTTTCAAGATAGGGCACGTTACGTACGTAACGTGATAAGGGTGTCAAAAACACTAAAATTATGAAAAAAGGGTATCTATTTTCGATAGGAAAGGTACGTGTTTATATAGGGTCAAAATTGCGAGGGTGTAAAAAATTAAGACTAAATTGTTTTATAAAGGATGTACTTTTGCCCCAAGAGTCAACACTACGTGGACGTGTTTAGAGTACGATTTGCGCGAGATGTGGGAGGTGGGGCTGTACCAAACCCAATAATGTAGGTGAAGGTAAATCGACGTCCGTGGCATAAAAAATATCGTACTTGTTTAGGGGGTCAATTCAGGGAACTTGCCAAGAGTATCGTTTTGTTTCCAATACTTGTTAAGGGTAGGGTTTCACACGCCAATACTTGCTAAGGGGTGCATTTTCAGAAACTGGAAAATACGTGTTTAGGGTGCTTTTCGAGACCTCATGGTCGCGCATGGTATCCACTTGTCAATGGAAGTGGTCCCCCGGGGACAACATATATGTGTTTTGTGCCTTGATGATACATGTATGTGAAGTTCAAAATCCTGAAATGGATGCTAGCATGCTTATGACATTTGTGGCCATGATCATGTCTATCACACGTGCAGGGTCAGGTATCCATTGTTCTACTTTGTAGGATCTCAAATGTATTTCAGTTTGTCATATCAAACATCTGCATACATGTAATGTCGGCCTACATAACATCTGGAATGCATTCTGTGAGCGAGGGCGATGGACTTCTGACGTTGCCTTATCAATATGATACAGTACATCATGTACTGCCATGACCCCTTTTTAACACAGGAATGATAACATGGTTGATTCAGCGTGTGTTAATTAGCAAACAATGGGGAGTCACCCTGGGATTTTCAGAGTGTTTGAATAGTCAACATTGTTTAAGTCCAGCTTACAACACTTCAGCTTGTGTATACTGCCATTATATAGCCTTTTTTTTTTTTTTTTTTACACTTAACTAGTCAGTGGAAGTGAGAAAAAGGGAAACAACCTCAGACACTGTTGGCCATCTCTGCATGTCGGCCTATATAACTCCATTGACAGTGTTAGGGTATCTACATGTACATTGTAAAGATGTTGTCAATTTTAGACACTTAAAACTTAAGTTAATAATAATAATTTTCTGCATAGCCCTTAACACATGTATCAGAACAATGTCTCTAAACGCTTTACAGATATATTACCCCGGTCATCGGATCCTTGCATGCCCGCATACAATGTATGCACCTTCTCCACTCCCTGGGGAGCATTCCAACAAGAGTTCCAAGACTCGATTGCTAGGCATACTACATATAGGCTTTCGCATCCTACTGGGTACCCATTTAACACCTGGGTGGAGAGTGGCAAATTGTGGATCGACGCCTTGCCAAAGGACGCCAGGCCATGGTGGGATTCGAACACACGACCCTCTGATTACAAGGCGAGAGTCAGAACCGCTACACCACGGCGCTTCCACAAGATTTTCTGCTAAAACCAGTTTAGTGAGGCTAAGCAATCTTGAAAACTACATCACGAGGTGGTTTTCCGAACTGGTTTGGAAGAGCGCTTCCAAGACTGCTTCAACCCTTCTCATTAAAAGTTAAACTAATTTCCACTAAACTAGTTTTAGGGCGGTAATGAGAACGGGGTCTTTGAGACTGAGCAAACTTGTGCTTTATAGAGTATAGACTGATGTGCAAACCCTTCACTTGAGTTAAATGGCCTGAATATGCAGCCTACAAGGACTTGCGTACTGAAGGACCTCTTGCTCTGGAAAGTGAAACGGCATGTTTAAAATGTTCTAGTCTTGTGTGGAGACCCACTTGTTGATCAAAGTTTCAATCAGGGTCTGTGCCTGCAGACTAGATGGATAATCAACTGTACTGTGGATTATTCCAGAGACGTCAATAGAAGCATGATTGCAATGCGATCTATGATTGGATAACAAATCTCTATGTATGATGCCATCAACAAACTGTGCTAGCAATGCCGTAAACCTGATCTGTTAAATCAGCGTTCAACCCTACACCTTACCTCATCATACTCCGCCCAAGGAGAATCTGCTTGCCCTGGCCTACTTCTGCCAGTGTCTGCTCTCCTTTTCTTTGTAATTGTTTGATAGAGTATGTAGGCCTACATGTACATGTGTCATAGTCTATGTATGTGTACACCAAGGAACATGATACGTGTAGAAGACAAATATATCCAGATCACATCATTTTATCCTAGTTCTTGTCTGGCAAAAATTTATTTTAATTTTTTAATTTTCTGGGGCTACTTTTCAACTTTTACTACCTGAATCTGCACGTTGGAAAAACTTTAACATTGCAATGAATGGGGATTTTCCAGGCCTCTTTCTTCTTTAGTTTCCATTCGAGGGTTCTTTTGAGCATTTTAGGGGCACAACCATCCGAGCCAATCTTTCTCTCCATGAAAGAATCTCTCATGACAATAATTGATCTATATAGTTTAAGAGTTGTTTTGAGCATTTTATTAATTGCATTTTAAAGAAAAAATCTCCATTTTCTTCCTCTTCCTAATACTGTAAACGCTGTTATTTTTGCTGCAGCCTGTTGCATAAAACTTTTTACCTGAGAAAACTCCGGTAAAAACTGAAAACTAAGGTTAGTCTGATTTCTGCCATTGACTTTAACACAGGGCAAAAACTCAGGTAAAAAATACCTGAGTTTTATCAGGTAAAAGGTTTTCTGCAACAGGCCTATTTATTTTTCATGCTGGGCGGCTTCATTGATTTTGTAACTGATGTGTTTGTACTGTCAAATAAATGATAATAATCCATCCCAATCTCCCCCCCCCCTCTCTCTCTTTCTCTTGCTACAGTGTACAAATCTCCACAATACGAGCAGCTAGGCTTTGAATTGATTGTCAAGCGTATGGTTGCCATTGGATACCCTCAGGTAAACAAACCTTCCTCTGCTAGTCCGCTCACCGGATGCAATCTCATGCCAATTGATATGAGCATTGAAAAATCATTCAATCATGATCATATGAGAAGAATGAATCGAAATCATGTACACCTTTTAAGTCAGGGGACCTTTTCATGAATATTGTAAGATAAGATAAGATTTTATTAAACTCTATATCGACCCCCGATCAGGAGTATGAGAGTCTCAACAAGAACATGTTTGCAATAATGAATTAATGAATATTGTCATCACTGATTGGTTGTCTTTCTCCATCGATAGTTACCATAGTAACAGTCAGAGGCCAGAGCTTCTGAACCAATGAAAACAAAGGATTCCCTGAAATTGTCAGTGCTGACAACTTTCATGTGAAACAACCCCCCCCTCCTCCATCAGTGATCCTGTTCAAGTAAAATTCGATCTTTTCAGTACAATTCTATAAATATTGAAGATGAGCGAACTTAATCAGCTGTCATACGAAGTACATGGGGTGTAGGCAAACAAGAGTTTCCCCAGGTGAGAGTTGCAGAGAGTTGCAACAAGAATTATATGAATATTTTACAGACTTTAATTTGAATCAGTCATATTAACCCAAAACATGTAATTTATAACAAATATCCAGTCTAAACATCCCCATTAAATTTCTCCTATTTTATTCAACAAGAGCAACAAAAGACATATTGGCCGGAATTCACAAAGGTGGTTTTTAAAACCATTAGTTGAACCCATGATTTATGCAGGTTTCCTGTATAAATTACGCTTATTTACCGCTTTTATTAAAAAATGTCTAATGCTAGTGCGCGCTTTTGTCACAGTGCGCCAAATTGATGCCTGTTGCCGTGGTTATTCACGCTGTTTTATTGATTAGTCCACTGTTTTGAATTAATGAATCCACTCTTTAAATAGTGGACTCATGAATTAAGTAGCGTACTTAACAATGGCAGCAGGCGTCGATTTGGCCTAATGACCTATTCTTCTGTGTGATCCTTGAAATTTTGGAGGGATTCGACCAACCTTTCCACTACAAATTTTCACTGCCTTTATAAAAGATAATGCACATTTTAACATTTGTGATGTTATTGGCTATGCAGGTATCTCGGGTATTCACAATAACATGCAAAAGCACTCGGCGCAAGTGCCTTTTACTTTCGTATATTGCAAATACCCTCGAGTGCGATGCATGGCCACAACACACTCATAAATGTGCATTATTTGTATAATATACAATGAATGTTGATTTCTCGTTTTCTTTTCTTTTTTTCAGGACCTGTACAACTTTGAATATGATCCATCCTTTCCTATTAGAGGTCTTGTCTTTGACAAAGTTTATGGAAATCTCCTTAAGGTGAGATTATGTTGGATTTAAAGAGAAATGCCAGTTGTAACGTTCTCATAAAGAGTTCAAACAGAGTCCAATAAAATGACTACCTTGGAAGTGTTTGTATGTAAATAAAAAAAACATATGTGCCAAATGGCTCTGGAAGATAATGTGTGTATGCCGAGAAATTAGCAAAATAAACATGGAATTCCCTTAAATGTTGGCTATTTTTTCAAAGCAATATTAATACACTCTCCCACATATGCTTTTTCTGTGTTAGTGATCGTTAAGTGTTGTCACTTTTCAGCTAAGATTTCATTATTTCACAAAGATAAGTTTGTTATTGTACTCGATCTTGATCTTTGACGATGATGTAGTGACATTAACCTTAATTCTAAAGACTTTCTCATGAAATAATTGTTTGCTGTAACTACATTCTTTTTCTTTTACCTTTAAGAACTACTTTGTACTATACGTGATCAACATTTGAAGTATTTTCTCATAGATTAAAAAAAAAACTCTGAAAATGCCCTTACACAACTTACAAAGTGAAGGGAAAACATGAATAGAAAGTAACAATTGAAGGGATGTAAAGCCAGATAAGGAAACATTATGATCATGAAGTTTTTGCATTATTCATTTATGTTAGTAAGCTGAAATTTAGATAATTTCCTGACTCCATTTCTAAAATAATGTCCACTTCTATGTACAGTTATTGCTACATATAAAAATGAAAGCTAAATCATTAGAATATTTGTCGGCCAAAATACAGTATGTAATACACTTTTCATTTAGCGAGTACTTTGTTTGCTTGTGTCTTTCATTTGATGTTGATGAAAGAGCAATTTATGATCATCCAAAAATTGATATTCCCCAATATTTTGATAAAGTATCAGTATATTCCTAATTTTTACTCATTTTACAAAAAAAAAAAATCTGTTACTTTCAGCCATTAAATTTCATGTACATGTGAGTGGGGGTAATGATGCATGGATTTCATTTTCACCCGTTTGAAAATATTTTATTTTCAAACCTATACAGATTGACACATATGGCAATATCCTGGTGTGTGTACATGGCTTCAAGTTCCTAACCTCGGTGGAGATTGCAGAACTGTACCCTAACAAATTCATTGCACTGAGGACGGAGCAGGAACGTCTGTATGTTCTCAACACACTCTTCAACTTACCAGGTATGCCCTAGCCATAGCTTGGCCCAAATTCCATATCTTGCTTACGGTAGTCCACAACCGATTTTGATGCAACTTGTTTTATATTGTTCCTCTCATTTTACTCTTTCCAATAAGATTGCTTCTCTTCTTGGGTTTGGTTTCCTTTAAATCTTGGGTTTGCATATAGTTTAAACCATGATTGTAATACCTAATTTATCTTAAGCCATGATGTATTCATTTGCGTTCATGACAAATACTATGGACGATTAGCTACTCATACACATAAGGGCTATGAATGATCAGCTACCCATACATATAAGGCCTATGAATGATCAGCTACCCATACATATAAGGGCTATGAATGATCAGCTACCCATACATATACAAGGGCATATACAAGGGCTGAAGTAACCAACCTTTTTGTTATCATGTACCTCTGGTATATTATTAATAAGAGGTCATTGTACTCCTCTCTTCCCCACATAGAAACCTACCTCATCGCGTGCCTGGTGAACTATTTCTCAACTCAACCAGACTTTGTGGACGGTGATAAGGGCGTGAGGAAAGGAGATCTCTTCATGTCATGGGAGAGCATCTTCTCGGATGTCAGGAACACTGTCGACTGGGTTCACATCAAGGTTGGTTTACGTTTCATTTTAAAAAGTTCAACAAAATCTGTGTCTACACTTGTTAATAATGATACTAGTCATAACTATGATTTTAAATAGCGCTTAATACTTTGCGTTTCTAAGCGCTTTACAACATTTATCATCCATAAAATCTAACATACATGTATCTTGAATAATCTGGATCCCAGAACACAAAGGTTAGCGAGTAATCTCTAAATGAAATGGCCTATCAAGATCATTGTTGCATGCGCAATTTGTTCAGTAGACTGACTAGCAACCAATCAGCTTTGTTCTTTAAAATCGGCGATTAATCGCTCACCTTTGTGCTGCGGGGCCCTGGTGTAAGACATTGGTTTGACTTTGGCGAATACTTGACTCGTGGAAGGTGAACTTGTAAAGTGTTTCTGTACTACTAAATAGTCGCAGCTGGGAATTTCTTTCTGTATCTTTTGGGTTTGTTTATTCCTTTGATCTTTGTTTACCATCATCCATTATTACTAGAATGGCTTGTTCAGACAAAGCATAGAGATTAACCCACTAATTAAAAGGTGTCCAGAGCCCTATTGCATAAAAGCTACTATTATGATAACTATGCCATCCAGTGGTAACTACCATGGTAATGATGATGAAGAGCCAATCAGAATCAAGGATTCCATGCAAGTTACCTTTTAATGGCAAAGTTTTATACAACGGGGTCCAGACATGTGTCATTGACTTAAACAGAGAAGATCTTAACCTGTTGGAGACTGGATGATTTCGCTATAACACATGTTTTCCATAGACTCCAGTCTGCACATAGGTGGGCTCAGTCTGCAACGGGTTAACATACATGTAGCTTTTCACAACACAATTTGTCTCCTTCCTCAGAAGCACACCCAAATGTTACATTGGCTTTATTGTGCCAGTGCGTTACTCGGTCTGAACAAGCCTAACCCCATCCCTGTAGAAAGCAAAAACAGATAATACTGAATTCTATAGTTGACCTTTTTTTTTAAAGCATTGTTTCATTTTCCATCATGTGTGAACTAAAGAAGAAAAGCTTTGTTTGTTCTTTGATCCCTAGGGCTCCCTCAAAGATAAAACGGTAGAAAACCCCGAAGAATACATCATCAAGGATCCAAGGTTACCCATGCTTCTTCAAAGGTGAGGGCAGCAGACTGGACCGTTCTACGCAACCTTTATTTTTTACGTTTATTTCACTCTCCAACATTTCTTTCTTTTTTTTTGTTTAGTTGTAACAGACACTATTATACTGGCAAGCCATTTATCTATTGATACCATTCTCACCAAAGACAGCTAGTTGGGAACAATCAACTAGCTACATTTATATATAAACAAAATGACCCTTATTGAGCCCATGGGAAATTCTAATATACTTTTTTTTTAGATTTAAGCAGTCACCTTGTACCTTTAATAATATTGATTGGTTTGTGTCAGTTTCTGAAGAAAACAAATTTTACAGCCATAATATTCTTTAGGTCATGGACAATACAATTCAGGCTTCTATTTTTCCCTCTTTTGCAGAAGCAACGGTATCAATAGATCTTCTGGCTTGCTGGTTTTTTTTAGTAAATACATACTTGCATTTGCCACATTTTATCTGTTCTTTAGAACCAGCGCACTCCTACCTTATCGATGGACGACGACTCACTGGTTTTTAGGCTAAAGACAAACTCTTTTAGCAGGCAAGGTTTGCTGTGCTTTCCAAAATTTTAAATCTCTCCTGTTCTCAATGCGACATTCATGTAGGTCTGAACTGATCTCTTGGAGGAGGAAGGCGAGATAATGGATTCGATAAAGCAACCAAGCCTCTTTTTATGAAAAAAACCTCACAATGTACTAATTTGATAGGATCTGAAGTGGCAAATTAGCATTAACATTTTCTAATTGAAAACATTTATAGCAATGCTGCCCTCTTTTGACAAGAGGAAGCAAATGGCCCCAAAATTAGGTTTTATAATGTGTTTGTTTTTTACAAAGTGATTCATTCTTCCATATCAAACTTAATAAAAAACAACTATCCTGCTGCTATGTACATGTATGGCTCGCTAACCATCATGCGTTGGCATCTAGATAAATGAAATTGGTATCTACATGTAGGTGTATTTCTCTTTTTTGTCAGAAACATCACTTTTGTTACTTGCTTCCTTATGTCAAAGTAGGGTTGAATAAATGGATTGTTTGTGGAATCGCTCAGTCCATAGAAAGGGTAAACTTCAATTTTTTACCTAGCTGGCAGAAGGATGTATACCAAGGGTTCTCAAACGTTTTTCCTTGAAGGGCCAGATTGGATTTCAATGAAACCTGAAAAGGCCAGAGTAAACTGGAGACTTACCTGTGCATCGTGCATCAGGAGTGGGGAGCGCCGAGTCTGTTACGGCCGGCGTCCCCTGGAAGCTCAGAAGTCCTGGATTCTCTATGGTTCAATCTGACCCTATTTCGGGAGCATTATCCAACAGATTTATAACAGATTAATAGGCAAGACTTCCAAAATTCATCGGAAGTCAATAGTAATGTTAAACTACAGTAACTGCTTTCAGCACTTGTATACGCCATGTGGAACGCTGACCAGACACAGCACTACCCTATGGGAGCCATTTGTGCAATAAAAATAGTTCGGACCCAGATTGAGGAGTTCTGCCAGTAGGCCATGCTCTGAGAACCCCTGGGCGTATATAGTACAGTAGACACTTCTGACTTGTAAAAATAATGACCTCTCGGGTTCAACTCATACTATTCTACTGCTAGCTAGGCAAGAACATGAATAGTTATCCCCAAATATATATGCCTGGGTGGTTTTTAATAAAGCCTTCCATGAAGTTATGCACAGCATTCCACATGACTGGAACGTGTTCTCAGGTGGTAATTCAGCTACAGAGGGGTATATCAGTAGCACAAGAAAGGTTCACCAGTCTGGTGTAACCTCATGCATAATTTACAAATGGCTTATTAAAATACCCCCTCCCCCCACCGTTTTTTTTAATACGAGCTACTGTATGTGTTTTTAGAAATATTAATTATTCTTGAAATAGTAGGGCATATTTTACATCACGTTAAAGTCTATTTTATTTGTTCTAGCATCATTCCCCGTTGGTGGATTATTGCTCTTAAAGGTACACGATCCCCGGATTCTGAGGGCGCTCCGCTGCTTGACTTACATACATGTACGCACTGCGGACAGCGCCAGCTGCCAATTGACACCAACTTTATGGTTATATGTTGCGTATGCAGATGCCATGTTCCGAATGCCCGAGCTCTGACGATTCTCAGTTCGCATATGCCCGAGCTCAGACGATTCTCAGTTCGCATATGCCTCGGCTGCGGTTGGAAGATCTTGGCAGCTTTGCTCCGTCTCCTTCTGCTGCGTGAAGCGACGTCAGCAGATATTTGGATTGATTCTGATGTAGCCAAAAGCGGCATAGCGTATGTCTACTGTGAATGTGTGCACGTGCTACGCGAATGGCTGATGATTGACTGCTGCATGCAAATTACGTGGATGATCTTCACGATGAAGATGGCGGCGAGCACACAACAGCGCGGGGGTCGTGCACCTTTAAAAATGAGGAATAAGGTAACAATGAATCAATGTTTCCATTACTATATGTTTTGTTCGTAGAATGAGAGACCATGGAAAGAAAGTGTTCCTAGTGACCAACAGTGGCTACAACTACACCAAGGTAAAGTAGTTTAATCGATTGCAAGCCAATTTTAGGTCCCCAAATCAATCCTTAGTCTTGCAATCTATTTTAAGTTTGCAATTGATTCCTGGGGCCCGTCTTACAAAGAGTAACGATTGAGCCGAACGACCTCAAATATATGGTAATCCAACGACATCATAATTTTTTTTTTCAGGAAATTTATAGTGTCCTTTTAAACAAAGAGAAGCACACTGAATTTTCAAGAAAACTATTCGAATGTGTGAATATATATTGAACAAACACTTGTATAGGGGTTGACGTTACTGGCTTTCCATAGTTGTGATTGATTTGATCAATCGTAACTCTTTGTAAGACGGGCCCCTAATCTGCTTCATGCATCAACAACTATAAATTGATTTCTTTTTAGTTAAAGGGGAAGTTCACCCTGGCAAAAACTTTATTGTAAAGATAGCAGAAAAAATAATAAAAAAATATTGCCGAAGGTTTGAGAAAAATCCATCAAAGAATAAAAAAGTTATTAGAATTTTAATGATTTGATTTGTGATGTCATATGCAAGCAGCTTTCCTACATACTGTATCGTATGGTAAAATATCAATGAAATTTTATTTTCTTATAAAATTGAAAATGGTTTTTACAGTACCTTCAGTATATCAATAGACCAAATTATTTCACCCCCAATTTCTAAAAAGAAAACAAAAATAAGTCACCACGAACTATTAAAAAATTGAAAGTTATGCATTTTATATTACATAGTATATTGGGAAGCTGCTCATTTGTGATAATGATAATAACTTTTTTCACTGGCGGATCCAGGGGGGGGGGGCAAAGCCAGCCTGGGCTGAAAGTAATTGATTAGATTTTTTTAAACTATAGTTATGCAGATTTTTTTGTTTCATGGCGGAGGGGGACAATATGCGAGCCCCCCCCCCCATGAATGATGGAAATCCAAAAGATAGATATGATACTAGAATTTTTTTTCATTGTTTATTGCTTGAATTATTTTTTGTTGTTGAAGATATGCTTATTTATGTTATCATTGTTAGTCTGTCAATTTCAATATTGAAAATGTTAATAAAATACATCTTAATATTTGTATTTTGTCATTACAGAAAGTGATGAAGTACTTATTCGACTACCCTTATGGGCCTGCAGTAAGTGATCATAGATCATGAACAAATCATTAAATATCAGTTATTATAGTATATTTTTATTATTTATTATCATAATTATTATCATTTATTATTATTATTGTTATTATTATTATTATTTATGAGTATTGTTGTAATTGTGCTGCACTCAACCCAGGTGAGGTGAATGGGTACCCGGTAGGAAGAAATTCCTTTAATGCTTCAGCGACTACATGTATATGGCAGCACAGCTAAAGCCGGGGTAATAATAGTAGCGCTTTGTATACTCAGGCAAAAAGCGCTCAATAAATCCATTTATTATTATTATTATTGCTTTCTCTGGCACACTTGTTAAGAAGAAAGATGTTATTATACTCATCAATTGACATTTACTACAAAGTATTTAAGGTTTGCCAAAATATCTAGATATGTGACAGCTTGACTACAATGGAGTTTTTCAAAACAACAAGCAGTCTGTGATATTAATTATAAACTACTAAAAATCCTTTCATCTGATTGGCTCATAGCAAATTTGTCTTTGAAAATCACTGACAATCACTTGACAAGATGTTTCATAGAACCACTCACCCCCCACAGAAGATTACAATATGTCATGGACAGTATACATCATCAAAATACATGTACATGTATAAAGCAAATAATGCACCAAATGTATATTTGAATTGATATACCCTATCATCTCTCTGCAGCCTGGGACTCCTCACAAGAAGTGGTACCACTACTTTGACATCACCATTGTAGATGCCAAGAAACCAAGCTTCTTTGCCAATGGGACCATCCTAAGACAAGTTGATCTTGTAAGTCATATTATCTGGAGAGTTGCCACCTTTGCACGTTAAAAAACCCACTGCGCTATTTGTATAAGAGTAGGGGGAAACCCTGGTGTAGTGGTCCACCTGCACCCCAGTTTGGAGGAGAGACCTTCGGGTCATAGTGATTCAGTTCACTTTTTACCTTCCAGTCACAGGTGACACCAAACAAATAACAGTAATAATCTCTTCATACCCAGTCCTTCTGGATATTTCTATTCTTTGTTTTCAGTTAAGCATTAGATGAAATAGCACCTCCAGCAGTTTTATTCTGTTGTTTTGAAATATGGACATGCAAGAGCAATTAAATTATCTTTTGTATTTTGTTTTTATAGAATGCAAGTTTAACTACAGGTTGTTATAAAGTATTTAAAGTATTCAATAAACCTGTATTTAATCTGTCTCTCTATGTTTGCGACTTTATAGATTCTTGAACTTATCCAACAGTTATAAGCTCAGCTATTTAGTCTTGTTTTTCCCCTCTCATTTCTTTACTTTCCTCTTCAATGACAATGCTATTTCAGATACCAAATTGAGATATGTATCATGCATTGTCTACACTGATATATACTCTGATATACAATGTAATTTGTTGTATTTTTCACCCAGTTCTTTTTAAAACAAATTTTCATTCTTTGATTCCTTTCATTTTGACCGAATACCGAATAGTATAACATTTTCATTTTCATCCAAATGTTTGAATTGCACCATACATGTATTTTTCCATTTTCTTCATCTCACGCGCACAAACAGGATACAGGTAGTCTGAAGATTGGCAGTCATGTCGGTCGTGCCCAGCAAGGCCAAGTGTACTCTGGAGGCTCCTGCGATGTCATCTGTGAGATGCTCAATGCAAGAGGCAACGATGTCCTCTACATCGGAGACCACATCTTTGGCGATATCCTCAAGTCCAAGAAGGAGAGGGGGTGGAGGACCTTTCTGGTGGTGCCAGAGGTTGCGCAAGAACTCTCGGTCTGGACAGAGAAGCGAAGTAGGTTGTGATGATGATGATGGTGGTAGGAATGAGGATGATGATGATGATGAGAATGATGACGATGATGATGAGGATGGTGGTGGTGAGGATGATGATGGTCTTGATGATGATGATAATGATCATGATGATGATGGTCATGATGATGATGATAATGATCATGATGATGATGATGATGATGGTGGTGGTGATGATGATAATGCTGATGATGATGAGGATGATAATGGTGGTAGTGGTGGTGGTGGTGGTGGTGATGATGATGATGATAAGGATGATGATGATGTTAATGGTGACGATGGTGATGTTAATGGTGACGATGGTGTTGGCAGTGGTAGTAGTGGCAATGACAATGTTATCAATTTATATATGGGATATCATATGATTTCTTAAAAAATGTTGGATAGAGGAGACCTATAAATAAGTTTTAAACAGGAGCATATTACTATTATTTAAAGTTATTGAAATAATAGTGAGGATCACTACAAGGATATATTGATTACAGTAGATGCAGCTCAAATACAGTATGTCATGTTTTGTTTTGTTTATTACAGCATTATTTGAAAAACTTGAGGAGCTTGATGTGGCCTTAGCTGAGCAGTACAAGTAAGTGATTTTCTGATTCTGTTTATGGTATCTTCCATAGGGACTTTGCAGGACAACTCTATTTGCTGGTAAAAGCCAAGCTGGTACATAACCAATTACCTACTAGGAAACATTTTCGTCTAGATTAATCGGTCATAGTGGCTGACGTTATAGACGACAGATATTACTCTCGGGTCTTTTTATCAAAGTGGAGACAGTGGTAGAGTTGGGATTTGAACTCACAACCTTGCGATTATGAGTCCAATTCTCTAACCACTGGACCACATGACCCATAACATTTGGACTGATGTTTTACTGTATCTCCTTCAATACGATATCAACTACTACCTTAACTGATTCTTTTAATCTTGTGCATGTCTTAACTATGTAGTAAAGATGATATCAAGTAGGTGCTATGTCTGAGTGGTCTAACAGGGTTCCCAGCCATCAGGGAAAATTATTTTACTTTTTTCCAGTCAGGGAAAAAATCAGGAAATTTGATAAAAAATACCTCAAATCAGGGAAAATCGATCGGCCAAAAAGTCGAAAGCACGGTAGTCAGTCAGACTCTGTTATATTTTGTTGCATATCAAAACAACATCCATTAAATGACTGGTTATGGTGCTACTAATTAGTTTTGAATTATTGTTTTTGTACTGAAAATGCATGTAATTCACAGCAACAACTTAGAAAACATGCGAAACTGGGAATGGGTCTAAATAATTATCAGAGAATTTTTAAACTTCATCAGGGAAAAATCAGGGAACTTTGTTTTCTTGAAAGGCTGGGAACCCTGTCTAAAATACTCAAATTAACACAAGAAAGCCATGGATTTGATCACACTTTTGCCATTTAGCAGGGCATTTCATCTTCAATATAATGCTCTCATATATCGCATCAATAATAATATTATTTGTATCAGTGTATACACATGCTCAAAACATTATTTTCAATTCAAAACCTCAGCAGTTATTAATCTTCTATTGTGCAAGTACTATCAGTAAAGCAGTATTAAAAGTTGCTCTTTGGCAAGACATTGAAATACATTTGCCACACTCCATCCAGGTGAGATGAATGGGTACTTTGCTGCGGATATCTATTCCTAAAATGGTAGAGCTGCGAGAAAGCCAATCATTGGTTAATTATATCCAAAGTGAACCACATTGTTATCGCCTAAATGTTACTTATGACTAATTCTTAAATTTTTTATCATATTAAGGTCTATTTTAAGGTACATTTATTAGGTTTAGAAGTGCTTGAAGATGTTGTTTCTTGAATGTGTAAATGAATAGGGGCAGTTTAAAGGGCCACATACTGCACATCAGCATAATGATGACATCAGAGCATCCTAGTTAATATCATCTTTACTACATCTTTACCACAGAGTTAAGACATGCATAAGATCAAAATAATAAATTATCAAATTGAAGTTTGATATGTACAATACAAGACCTATTCATTATACTGATGAAGTATGTTTTTGTCATTTTTTGTAGAAATCTTGACAGTGCAACGGAGAAGATTCCAGATATCAGCAAAGTCCGGAAGGCCATGCAGACCATCACGCATGAGATGGACATGTGCCACGGTAAACTAGGCAGTCTTTTCAGGAGTGGTGAGTGATTCTTCCAAGATACATGTACATGTATCTGTGATGTCTACAATTTTGAAAAAAAAGCACCATTTTACCATTAAGAATTCTTCCAGGCCTGCCAACTGCTCCTCCCGTTTTAAAGAATTTTATTAACGGAAAAGAGGAGCACTCCGTTTTTCCATTTATCTAAGATAAAAAATAAATCAGCCCATATAGGTATTTGTGTGGTTGGATATGGGTGTGTGTATGGTTGTAAGAGTAATATAGTTTTTCAACACTTGTACTTCCTCAATGTTTAAATATAAGAATGCTAAGCATGTCTTGATAAAAAAAAAAGTGAGAGAGACACACCCAACATTGAGCTGAAAAATTTGCACAAAGATTTCACAAAGATAAGTAATATGTTATTATACCAAATCTGAATATATGGTCATGTAATCAATAACCTTTCTTTTAAAGACTTTCTCATAAGATAATTGTTTGCTGCCACTGCAACACTTCATACTCTATGATCTACATTTGCAGTGTTTCTTGTTATTGATAAAAAAAATATAACCCTCTGGAAACGCCCTCTCCCTTACATACATGTACATACATGTAGTGAAATTGCGATTTAAAGACATTCACCATGACAGAATTATTTGCTGCAACTATTGTACATCCTTTTACCTTTAAACTTCACAGGATCCAGGCAGACCTTCTTCGCCAGTCAAGTACTACGCTATGCAGATCTCTACTCGTCATCATTCCTTAACTTACTCCATTATCCATTCAGCTATCTATTCAGGGCGCCCCACCAGCTCGTAAGTCTGTATTCCTATCAAAATTGGGCTGTTTCACAGAATCTAAAAAAAAAAATCATGGTTATGTCCAATTTACACATGATATTTAGTGCCTATTCTCATTGATGGCTTCGCAGTGGAGCGGGTCCTTCAGTATGAGTTTGATTTGACCATTGATTTGGTAGCAATTTATCATGATTTTCAAGTCTTTCAATGTCTTTAAAATTCTTTTAAAATTTGAATTTCAGTCCACACATCCATGGAATACTAGGTTTCATCTGATTTAGCATTTATAAAAAAAGGGTAATGTACATGTACCAAAGGATAAATTAAGATTCAATGTGTGCTCAAATTTTGTTTTTCTTAATCTTCATTTCAAAGCAAAATACATTTTTGAAATTTTTTTCACAATGGGATTTCAAATTATTTGTAAATCTTTAGTAAATAAGTTGGCGACTCACACTCCATGAAACTGTGGTCATAGTTCATCAGGTTTATATCAATGCCATGAAAATAGCTCCCATCAAAGTCATATGCTCCAATCATGTATTCTCAACCCTTTGATTACTACCTTGTATTTCCTTTGCCATTTTAGATGCCTCACGAGGCCACCGTCGACCACCACGACCATTACGAAGAGGAACCCCAGGCCATGATGTCGCCTGCGTTGTCGCGGAAGCGGGCGGCCAGCGACGTCACCTCCACGAGCTCCCGCATCCCGAACGGCGAGCAGAGGAGCAAGACGTTCAGCTCCCCCAAGCCTCCCATGATCACCCATGGCCACGACCAGGATGATTGAGGTGTAACATACCGGTATAAGCCACGCCTTATGGGCCACGCCCAATCACTCCATCTCCCATTGCCTCCTGCACTGAGTGCAAGGGGGGGAGCAGAAAGCTGACATATGTCTTCCTACATGTACTCCTTTATACTTTGCCAAGTTATTTTTGACAGGAATGCCCTGGTTTTTTTTAAATGCTCAGTACAATTATTTGCCATTTTTTAACTTGTAAATGTTGCTGCAGTTTGCAATCAGTGTTCGTCGCTACATGAAGAAGAGTTTTTAATGCTGTAATTAAATGGTTGCGTATCTTGTGGTCTAGTTGTGCGAACCTTGATGTTGAGTACATGGTCTTTGTATATCACCAAGAATTAGCAATGATATTATAGCAAATTCTGAATTATATGTGGAAAGGGTATCAACATCATACACACAACCCCCCCCCCCTTTTTTTTTTTAACTTTCCTAACATGCACATATTTTACTGAAGGCAATATTTAAATTTCACTCAATGGTTGGATTTCTCATGTTTTTAAACCATATATCCTTCTATTTGCCCTTTGCCTATATTGTGTGTTGTCCTTGAATCTGGTCGCTGAGTAATTTCTTTAAAGCATGTACAGTACAAGTATTGGGGCATTTCAAGTTTATAACCTAAAGTTTTAGCTTTATATGCCTTTCACTCTGACACCGTTAATGAATTACTGTTTTATAGTGTCTCCTTGCAGCCGTTATTTCTGGACTCTGGTTTTACCACTTTCGAAGCCAATGTCATGTTAACTGAAATATAGATATATTATTAACAGGTAGTATTCTTCAAATACATTGCGCCACTAAAATTATATTGTTTTTTAATTATTTTAGAACTTTGTGGTTTCCTTGAAGTGAGATGATGTATTTGGCAGGCATTTAAGCAGTTAAAGTGCTTTCTCAGAATGTTTGTTAATTTTTAGACGAAAGTTTTATGCTTCAGAGAAAGTTACTTTTCGTTATTTTCTGCTTGTTCCTTTGCTTAATTCTTCATTTTTTCCAGTGGCAAATGTATAATGTATACATTTTTTTTAAAGCATTGTTCCATTTTAAACTGTTATAACCTCTGGAGTACACAAGGAGTAAATTTCTAGCGGGAAATTTGTCATTATTACACTCTCTAGTTGGGAAGGAATGATGCATACATTTTTAACCCTTTTTTATCCAGTTTTAAACTGATATAGCTTTTACCATAAGTTGCAGACCAGTGAGCATAAAGACACATTGAAATAAGTATAAGTTACATGAACACATGCACACATGCACATTCAAGTCATCATTATTTTGGCATTACACACATTGATAATGCACAAACAGCTTCACTGCCAGTGAATTTAAAAAGGCCTTGTCTGTTTTCAGTTCTGTACAATCTGTTCAGGAAATTCTTCTCTTTTTTTATTTACAAAATTTTGTTTTGTAAGTTTCTGGAGAAAACCTCTGTTTTTTATGTACAGTATATATGTCTTATATACATGTAAGTCTCTGTAGATACATGTACATTTAAAACTACATGTATCAAATAGATGAATTATGATACATGTATTGCAGCAAAAGTTGAATTGCTATAATCACATAACTGTCACATTGGAAATATGTTAACAAACTTGAAATTAACATATATATTTTATATTCCTTTTTCTTTAAATGTTTTTTATGAAGGGTTATAGATCTACATGTAAATTATGGTTACCAACTTTAAAAGGTATAAAAGGTAGATGATTACCATAGTATACTTTACGAGGGGTCAGTCAAAGGAGTCTGGATTTCTTAGAAGCGCTGTAATTTGCCAAACTCGCCCTCTCTCTAGTGATTTTCATGTTGCAAATGCTAAGAATGTACATATCTTCATATTTATGTATATCACCTACAATTATAATATGTATATATTATTTGTATGCCAGATTTTATTGGCAGTAAACTCTTCCAAACCTCTACCGTATGTACCCTCATTTTGAAATTCTTTCATTATTGCCAATGATAACTGCAATCAACCATGCACAGTACGCCGAGCTATTGTATTTTACAAGCGGGTCTCTACTTCAGCTCATAATCGTGATATAATCATAGAAATATGTGTGGAAAATATTCCTGTCATACATGTAGTTTGCAATTATTAGATTGATATTGACTATTATTAATACGTTAGGTTTATGTATGTGTATGTGCATACATGCTTGTTCTCATTTAGTGCAGTAAGCACCCAACATTTTGGTTATGGTTTCAATTATCTTCTTCTATTTCATAGGAATACAGAGCTTTCCAATTAATTAAATGGCATTAACTTCCCTACAATGCCAATGACTTTAATTTGTCATTCATGCCGACCGTAGTTTTTATTTACAATTAAAAAAAAAATCATTTGGAGAACTACAGTGAGCAATGGTTTAAAACCTAATGTAGGAATTACCAAATTGCCTGTGAAAATAGTGCTTGATGTTTTCATGAATATGTCGATTTAGACTTTCTAATATTTATATAGTTAAAATTAAACGTTTTAAGTCACAGAGTTATATTAATTGTATTTTACATCACAATAATAAAAATGCTATCTGAAATTTTTGGAGTTTTGCTGCATTACATCTGAACAAACATAATATCAACACTGCAATACATGTATATATCAAATGTAAAAAAAAAATGATGGGGAAAGACAATCTACTTTGATATTGACATCTGTTCATTGAAATAACACCCTTTATTTTAATTTTAAGAGTGTAATATGTGTTGCAATATGTACTTGCATAATAGCATGTGCATGTAGTAGTCAGTCAGTATTTGATATTCTTCATGAATAAACAGTAATTTTGAACCGGGCATAGTTTTTGTAGTAATTCGTTATGCAGTTTTTAAATGTACTTAAGTTTTAGATAGTTGCATGGCATTTTAATTATCCAAGGCATGACATTGATTTCTTTGCTTAGCCTGCATATTTGAATAACTCTAAATGATTGGTGCTAAGCAAAATGATTGTACAGATTTGTGGTGGTATTTAAATTGATGTACATTTGTATTCTGAGATGGGTACTGTGTATGTGTGTGATTTCACAACAGTTTGCTTCTGCACTTTTTCCCCTCCCCTCTCCTAGTCCCTACCCCTACCCCTCTTGATCTCCCCCTCTCCCCTTCTCTTTCTCTCTTCCTCCTCTCCCCTTCTATCTCTCCCTTCCCCTCTCTTTATCTTTACCCCCCTCTTAAAAAGTTTTTAGTTCCCTTTTCCCCATTCATTCACCCTTTTTTAGGTAGTAAACTTTTCAACAGACACTAACCCATATCCTATTCCCATATATCCCATAATGCAATCTTTGGGGTTTTTTTATTCTTTGACCATATCGTGAGGCAGCATTCAGAGAATTTGATTCTCTTTCTACATTGTAATTTAAATTTCATGATGAAATCTTGGTTGCTTTTGGCCCGTTTCCTAATAAAGTGTAATCTTGTTGTGATTTCTTGTTCTTTACCCATGAGTTGTACTTTTAATACTGTTTTTACCAGTATGTAAGTTAAGTGTCCTTAAGTTGGCACTTAAATTATTGAAATTCTTATACCTGTTGTTTACTCTCTGTAGAAAAAATGTAGATACACTTTTAAGAAACAACCAAAAAAGGAAAAAAAATGATATAGATTAGAGGAAAATATTATGTGTATTATACATAGGTAGTTAGATGTACATGTAGTTAGATGTTATATTATACTCTATTTGCCAGAAGACAATGATATTTAGTCCAATTTTGAAATGTTTCAAAATTGGGAAACATGTCTGTTCATACAGATTTACGTAACTTGTTATCCTTATGATATATGTGATTCACCATTATCATCTTATATACATGTATATGTACAACTCTCATGGTATATTATTTTGTAATATATCTGTAGTTTATTTTCTCTGAATATTTTTCGCAGGGATCTCGTGATTATAGAATAATTTTGAAAGATAAGATGTTTATTTTCAATAGTATTTATTTGTATATATTTGATGGCATGGTAGAACAGAAATTTAAACAGTTTATTTTTTTTCAGAAAAGGAGTTCATAAATCTGTTGTGTATCAAACATCTTCTCAGATCATTACCATTGTTTTCTTAATTCAATCCAGCATTGCAACGAGTATGCTTACCCCAACATCATAGTAGTATTATATAATTTCCCTTGTTGAGACCATGGTTAGAATGAAGGCTTGAAAGATGCCAACAGAAAGTAAAGAAAATTCACAAAAGATATTTAAACTAGTTGGGGTTTACTGTGGACTATGTAGAGTCCTTTTACACTTCATTCAAGCATGCATTTAGTACCAGTTGCTAAGAGGGGACAATTTTTTACAAACTATTTGCATAGTCCATGGTTTGTGACCCTAGTTTAAACCTTTCGTAAAATATGGTCCATTATGTACTGTTTTTCTTGTTATGACACATTTTCCTCTTTTCTTCAAACTTTAAATCATTTCAAAACAACTATTATGATACGTACAGGTATGACATACATGTACATGTACATAAAAAAGTCATTTTTTCTCACTTTAGGGGAATATTTACCCGTTTCACTAAGGAACATGAAGTTCATTTTATAATGGATGACCATGTTAAAGGTCAAGTTCACCTCAGAAAAAATATTGATTTGTATCAATAAGAGAAAAATCAAACAAGTATGAATGATGCCATTATCCCTGGATTTACATACCAGCCAGGATGTGCATAACTGTTTTATGAAATTAAGCAAAACTTTTAATAATGTCATATCTTTCTAATTATACATCTGATTTTGATGAAAATTGTCATGTGTAGTACATGTACATGTTGGATTTTTCTCTTTTTATTCAAATCACTTTTTTTTTTTTTGGGGGGGGGGTGAACTTGCCCTTTAAAAGGTTGCACTTTAATCTGTAAAGTTCTTAAAGTCACTCGTAGTCTCCTAATCTTGTTTAATTATGCAGAGGGAGAAATGGTGTGTGACCTTTAGTTTTTCAGCCTACCATTCAAAGTGTAGTGCATACTTCATAACAGCATACTGTATATACTGAGATGGTGACATCAAAATGTAAAAAACCTGCCATTGCTCTATGAAATGAGATACACGTTTTGCACTCCAGGGAATTAAATCTAAATTTTTGGCATTTACTTCCCTCATCAAATGTCTGATTCTCATTAAAATGTGCATTCCAGTGTGTACATTCAAATGAGGAATATTGATTTTTACGCAATGGTAATGTGATTTAGAATGGGATTATGAAACAAATTGGCTCTGCCTCATTGAACATAGACATTTTTTTTTCACTTGTGGGCCCTGTCTTACAAAGAGTTGTGATCGACCTCAACTATTAGAATCCATCAATGTCATAATTTGCCATATAGGAATTGTGCAAAATGTCCCATTTGAAGCAAAGACGGGCACACTGTTTTCATGCGTGTACGTGTGTACATCATATTCAGGAAATATTTTGATCGGATGTATGCATTTTAGATGGAGGCATTGCCGGCTTTCCGTAGTTGTGCTTGATCAGATCAATTGCAACTCTTTGTGAGACAGGGCTCCGGTGGAACCTTGGAACATCGCGATTTCTCTGCTCTATTGCAACATTGAGTATAAGAGGTTAACGATTTGCATTGTCTTATGTTCGGTTATCAATGTTTTCGTTAAGTCCGATTGTTGTTAACTTAGAACAAAGAAGAATTACAGTGAGATCATTAAATTAAAAGATAATTGCATCAAAACTGTTTGGTATTCTGTTCATATAAGTTTCTGATCTAATCCGTGAATTTAAAACAAAGTAGATTAAACTTATTATTGTGTAATCTTGTAAAATACACATGCAGATGAAAACAAAATTATATATTTATTTTTTACAAAACGATGCTGCAATCCTAATACAGTCGTAAGAATCACATGCAATTTATTAGCAATTTTATTTTCATGTGCATGAGCCAGATTTTGCTGGCATTCAGTGTTCTTAATTAAGTCATGTCTATTATTCTGTTAATAAATCACTCTTTATAATTGTTGCTGATGTTAATGTAAGTTAAGATAATAAAGCCCATGTTAAACAAACAAAAAATTAACTTCAGATTAGTGATAAGTCACAGGGTAGGGGCTAATTTTTGCCATTGAGCATTCTCTGTAATAAATGCAATCAAACATTTAAAAAAATAAGTTCCACGCTCAATCAATAAATATTCTGTAAAAGAATGCTAGTAAAGCATCAAAATTATTTGTTTAATATATTTTTGGCCTTGCAAAAGAACAGAGGACCTTGAATGTCAATTAGAATAAGCCATCCATCGGTTTAATCGATTTAATGATTTTCTCCTTCAACCATCTAGTCATGCTATTGTTGCAGGTCATTAGTATACATTGTGTTATTGTTTCCGCAATTTAATAAAGAAATTAAACCAATACCCCTCCCTCCCTCTGCTCTTATCAAAAGGATATTCCAAATATTTATAAAATGATAATAAAGACATGCCTGTCAAGAAGGTAGACCCTGACACCTTCATTTATTAGCTATGACAGGTATTTAAAAAAAAAAATGGAAGCAACTAATTTTGAAGTCACGAGGGATTTTGACATAAAAATGATTATCTTAACATCTTTTGTCTGTTATACATGTATTTGTTTTGGTGATTGGATGGAAAGATGGCGGAGTTCGCAAGCCGGTTTTGTCAGAGAACAATATGGTGCGGATTGATTAATAACCAAAAGATGTCAAGATTATGGTGTAAGGATGTGAAGTGTTGAAGTTCACTGTGTTAGATTTATTTTTTCATGAAATCTCATATTTTCTCATTGAATAGACGTCATGGGATCATGATAATCTCAATGTCATAAGGTTTGAGGTAACAAACGTACTTGTATACATATTTTTCATTTGTAATCCCATCTTTAATCATTCCATTTACTGTCCATTTATACATGTAACCCCTTCAGCTCGATATTTCAATTTGCTTATATTATTTTATAAACTTCATTTCGAAATATGTAGTTAATATATTTGATTATACTTTGTTAGATATGTTGCATGTGTCAGTTGTAATTAGAAGATAGATTTATCTTGTTTTATGTTATCTATGAAATATTTCAATATGTTTTTGTAAAATTGTAGTCAGTACATTATATCCATGTACGTGTATGTATAAAGTACCATGTTGATGTTCTTACTCATATGATTAATAGGAACTTATAATAAGATTCTTGATGGCAGTCCAAAGTTTGTTGGATTTTATACAAAAGGAATTATAAACAGTTCAATACATGTACATGTAGCTAACAGTCAAACAGCTTTCATCTGTAATATTGTTTACATTATCATTCATTATGGAGCATAGAAAGCATGGTTGAGTTCAAGGCTGGTTTGGGGAAAAAGATGCACTAGGTTGCATAATTTGATAATTCTTTTAATTGGTGAATAGACATATTTTCATACCAAAAAAAAAGAGAATGATTGGATGGTTCCAGTTGCTTTTGCTTCCATAGGAAAAAATATCCTGTCCCTCAAACCTTATAACACTTGTCCCTAATGTTACATTTTATGAACCAAAAACCCTCTCTTCGACTACAGAAAATGAAAGATAAAAGAAATACAGACAGAAAATGTATCAACAAATGTTTAGTGACAGAATAAATGCGTCATTTAATTCGATGACATTACGTTTCTGTGGCAACTTCGTTCACAAAAAGGGGCAGTGTACGAGAGGGACAGAACCGTCTTTTTTGTTAATTGATCCTTTTTGGTGAACAACCTTTATGGATTATCTACCAGCAGCCACTGATGGCTTCATATAAAGGTAATTAACGCACCTCCACTCTAGTAATAGATTTTTTTTAATTGGGGTCTGGTTCATGATTCACGGTGTTTGTGTGACCTTGGCTGCCAAGTTAATGGAACTTTTTATTTGTATGAAGTTTTCCATCATGATGATCATTTATGATGGATTCTATAATCAACTGTATGTTTTATGAGACAGGGCCTTGGTTCACGATGCGTGGTATTTATATGACCTTGGTTACCATGAATGACTATCCCAAGTTTCATCTTGTCTGGTTTCGTGTTGCAACAACAGAAATCTAGTTCTGGGTCCTACAACATGAAAATGTATGTTCTCGATCAATTAGAAGATTGGGGGGAAGAATAATAGAAAAAAAATGATAATTTGGATTAGTTCCAGTCAGTCTTTGAAAGAAATCGTTCAGGTGTACGATTAACCGGGAAGTTGAAGACAGAAAAAAAATGTAGAAAAGCAGAACTGATTAGAATAATTATGAAAGAACTGAACTAGAACCAGAATGAGATTTTCGCCTGAAGCACATGACTTCATATTCTCATTTTATATTCATATTTTCATGAGCTGTTATGTTTTCCTTCATTTTTCTACACCATTGTTATAGGTGTAAAGGCGACCGCACACCTTACGACTGGTCTGCGACCCGATTTTGGAACAAATCGCATTTTGCTCATTTTTTGAAGATGTGAATGAAACATATCATTTTATTTGAGGTTAAAATTAATTGAAATAATAATATTATAACCATTTTGAAAGATTGCAAGCCCTTATTTTGGAGTAAAGTCCAAATTAGTTTCAAATCGTAGCCAATCGTACGACTGCTATGACGTCATTACGACTAGATATCAAATTCGCTTTTATTCTAAGAAGGATGATAGCATAGTCACAAATTTGATCATAGGTATTCGAAAGATGGTTAAGAACATTACACAGTAAGATATTCCAAGTCTTAATATTAGCATCAAATACTACTACATTTTATTCTAAAATCGGGTCGCAGACCAGTCGTAAGGTGTGCGGTCGCCTTAACAGTTTTATGTATTTTGATATTTTCTGTGCATGGTTGTACAGTGTTACTGAATGACTAAAGTAATACATTTAGTATAATGATAACCTACAGATGAGTATACATGATGTATATGTATATGTATGTGATTTACGTATAACTGTCATTTTCCAAATGGAATGGTTCGCTGCTTCAAATAAATGAAATAATTTGAATTTAAAGTTGATACTGTTGAAATTTGATTGATGGATTGATTATTTCACAAAATTTGGTGATTTGTACACACATCAGTGATGTACAGATAGGGGTGTGATTGCCCCCCCCCCCACAAAAAAAATCACGACCAAGAAGAAAAAGAGAAAAGGAAAGAGAGAAGGTTGAAATATATTATTCTATGAATATTATGTCAAAATTTATCACAAAATTGCAGTTTTGTTTTAAAAATGTCCAAATTTTTGCTCACCCACTTCACTCGCTCGCAACTTTATACAAATTTTGCCCGATACGCCATATCTGGCCCCCGTAAAATTTATTGGCTCTTTATGACACTGACAGGCATTGCAGGTTCATGAATTGACCACTAGATGAGAACTTGAGTGAGATTTGTTGTTGAATTGAGAAGTTGATTGATTAACCTCTTTGTTTGCGGTTGATTTTTAAAAGTTATTGATTTGTTGGTTTAATCAATTGACTGTTTAGTGATAATTACGAGTGATTAATCCATGACTTTGTTGATAAATTGATAAATTGGTTGTTAAGTTGATTAATTGATTGGTGGATTGATTGGTTGGTTGGTTTGTTGATTGATTGATTGGTTGATTATTTGGTTGGAGGTTGGTTGGTTGATTTGATTTGATTTGATTGATTGACTGGTTGGTTGATTGGTTGGTTGGTTGGTTGGTTGGTTGGTTGGTTGATTGATTGATTAGTTGGTTGGTTGGTTTCGATTGGTTTATTGATTGGTTGGTTGCTTTGTTGGTTGATTGATTGATTGATCAGTCGATTATTGGTTGATTACTTGATTGAATGATTGTTTAGTTGATTATTGATTGATTGATTTATTTATTGATTGATTGGTTGGTTGGTTGGTTGGTCGATTGAATGATTGGCTGGTCGATTGATTGAAAATTGGTTGGTTGATTGGTTGACTGTTTAGCGGTATGAGTGATTTATCTATGCATTGGTTGATCAATTGAATATTGATTGATCGATTGATTTACGCATTGGTTAAGAAATTACTCGTAATCAAAGTTTAATTTATTCATACATTAGTTGATAGATGGATTGTTTGGTTGCTTTTCGATTGATTGATTAATGGATTAGTTAATAGAATGTTAGTTGGAATTAGATTCATTTGTTAATTGTTTAGACTGTGATCTATTCATGCGTTGACTGATATATGTGCTAGTCGGGTGGATTTTACTTGCTGATCGATCCATGCGTCGGTATATTGATTGACTAGATGTCTATTGCCTGACTGGTTTAGTTATTGACTATCAATAATAATAATAATAGCTGGATTTATAAAGCGCTTTTTGCCTGAGGATACAAAGCACTGCTACTATTACCCCGGCTTTAGCTCGAGTTACCATCACCGTTGCCTCCCTTGACACTTTCCCCTAAAGTCCCTTTATTAGTGTTTGTTTAACTAGTTGCGTCTGACTGATATATCCTCTAGTAATTCATCTATTAAGTTATTGATTCATTTTATTTGTGTGTTTTCAAACGCAAAAATCCATAATATGCTAATGGTTTTGGTTGATTAGTCGATTAACGACTTGTCCAATGGAATCAACAAAATTAAGGCCTGCTAGATTTATTTATTTACTTATGATTGACGGATCGCTTTTGGAATAATTTGTCTGTCATTTTGGGGTTGACGAATTTTATTCAGATGACTGATTCGAATTTATTGGTTCACATAGTTTCTGCCCATTACGATTTAGTTGACCCAGTTGGAAAGAACGCAGTTTCGCACAGTGTGATCACAGTGTATTCCCATAGTGGACTATTCACACTGTTAAAATGCTCAGATTCAACAGTGTGAATACTATATTTTCGCACTGTGAACACTTCGACAGTGTGACTGTTGACAGCGTGTTCACATGGTCGACTATGTGAATATGTTATTCACGCTGTTGAAAAGCTAAAATTGAACAGTGTGAACGCGATTTGATATTGTTTTCCACACTTTGAAGAATAAATGAATAAATAAAATGAAATGGAATTCTAAAAATCAATTCTAAAAATATTACGATAAAGAAAAATAAATAAATGATTTTTAAGTATATAAATAAATGTGTTACATTTTCATGATGAAGAGAAAAATTGACAAAAAGAAAACCTGTTACAGGATTATGATATTTAAAATAAAACATATCGTCAAAGTCTATCACAAAATAAGAAGTTCATTTTAAAAAGGCCAGAGAAATTTCGCTCTCTTACGACTTCTTAGAAATATTGCCCCATATACGCATTGTTGGCCCCCTCAAAATCTTTGGCTAATTGTACCGGTGCCTTCGGGTATGATTCGCCCTATTTGTGTGAGTCGCATCAAATCATTAAGCAGAACCAGTCGATATCATTGCTGCCAAAAATAAACATAATTTCATTATAATTATTATCACATTCGATCAAATAATGAGACGTCTCTTTTTCATTGTTCATGTGGATATTTCCGTATCTGCTTTTATTCTGAAAAAACAACAACGAAAATGCTATAAATCGATTAAGCTAATAATGTTAGCAGTTGATACAATGTTCTTTTAATAATTAAAGTCTACATAATTGAATGGCGCTGTATAATATACCAGGGGCCCGTTTCATAAAGAGTTACAACTGTTGTAACTTTGCCATTTTGGCAACTACCATGGCAGCAGGGTTCAGCAGCCAATCAAAATCAAGGTTACCATGGTAGTTGCCAAAATGACAAAGTTGCAACCGTTGTAATTCTTTATGAAACGTGCCCCAGGTGCGTCACCATGATCATCTGTTCTGCTTTCTATGTAAGTTATCCCTATACTGGAAAGAACAGTACCCCCGTAGTGTGTGCCACAGTGTGTTCACAGTGTGGAACACAGTGTAAAATCACCTTCACACTTCTAAATTTAAGCATTTCAACAGTGTGAATCACATATTCACATAGTCGACTATGTGAACTCGCTGTGAACAGTCACATTGTCGAGGTGTCGACAGTGTGAAAATATCTTCACTCCGTTGAATTTGAGTATTTTAACAGTGTCAGACTATGTGTAAATGTAGTTTTTTCCAGCACAGATTAGCCGGTTTATTTGTGTTCCTGTTGAATTGAAATGTTTTAGGCGATTCAGTTGTCAAATCTGGACTCAAATTAATCATGTTGATAAAGCGACTTTAATCTTATAGTAATGTAAGGCCTGTATCAATCACCTTAAGCATATCAATCGATGATAGTTACTCTAGGTTCTTGTTTGGTTTTGTTTTGATGAGAGAGACATTTTTCGTCTCTGTGGATTTAATGATCAGTATCTGCTTCAGAAACATTTGCATCCCGATTTCAAAGAATTTTTTATAGTCATTTCAAAACAATTTCTGAAATGATATTTGGACCAATGATGACTCGTAATAGGCAATACGCTGTGAAGTGACGTTATCAAAAAGAGGAGTGGTCTCGGTCTTCACTATACGAATAATCAACCAATCAGGGAGGACCCGGAAGGTGACGTCGAAACGAGGTCAACAATCAAGATCCTCGCTCACACAGCTATGAAAATTGTTATACAGGATCATAATTCTGTCATCCGCCACCGAGGTTTGAAATTATAAACCCAAGAATACAAAGCGCAGTGTATTAAATGAAACACCAAGTTACCGCTAGGTGAGTACATCATTCGTTTTGCTTTTTTTTCGTTCCTTTTTGAATGGCAAACATGATGACCATGTTTGATAAAGTATTACGTGAATATTGCTACTTCGCTGTGTTTTTTTAATGTTGCTGCTAAACATTTCGATTCATCTTTTTGTTTTCATTATTTATTTGTCAATTTATCTTCATGTCCTTCCATAATGTGTAAGCATTCTCTATGGTTTTGTATATCATCTCACTTTTTGGATTTTTTCTTCGGAAATTTGAACTGAAATTAACTTGTATCACTGAATTATTGAATCAGTCAGTCATAATCCCCACGGCGAATGACCTGAAGAGTTATCAATAATTGACATAATCATTTCATTTTGATGATACCATTAGTGGTACTATAATTTCTAATTTCTTTAGATTGATATCACTAGTTCCGAGGGACCAATCCAAAATTAGATTGAAAATTTAAATCCAATCGATTTAGCTCTCATTCATTGCTCCCACATAATTCAATAGATTAATTTTTAATCTGAGGAGAGTTCAGTTCCAGACTCGTTCCTTTTTAAAAGAAATTTATGCTGATTAGAAATCCGTCTTTGAAGAGGGAATCAAACACAATTGTTAACATACGATTGGAACTTTGGAAGGGTAAAAACAAAATGAGAAATAACCGATTTCCAGACGTCATCAATAAAGATCTTCCTATACTCTTGTGACAATGTAACATGTTCTTATGACATGTATGATTTCCGTCGGCATATTATAGTCTAAACTCTAAAGCCTATACAGTTCGCATGTAAGCTCGTCGTAACCTGTTAACTCATGAGGCTAAACGCATAATTTTTTTGCCAAGTATTTCAACAAAGATGAAAGTATATGAAGATGGTCTTGCAGTGTACGGTCCATCGAGGGCCCCTGAACACTGACTTCTTTAAGAGTGTGCAGGGGTTGTCGATGGGCCGTACACTGCAGGACCATCTTCATATATTTCATTTTTTGATGAAAAGTCATACAGTAAGTTTATTATTGTAATTAAGGGATAAAGGCAGCGGAAGAAGTTGACCATGCGCAGAATCGCTCCCGTTCATCAACCTTAATTAATGCCAGATTGATTGTAGGTATTCAATCAAAGGTTAATAACGTTTTTTTATTGATACTTTAAAACAATCCTTTGCAGCCAGAGGTCCACTTACAAAATAAAGTAGATTAAGATCCAATTAGTACACGATAAAGGTTTAACTCTCTCTGTTCAAACTTGATATCATCACCAATATTGCGTTCTTGACTTTTAAAATAGATTTCACTGATTTTCAAGTATCATACAGCACAGTCAAGGTTGGAATTAATGTTTTGTCTCTTGTATTTGTTGATGAAATGATATAGTGCGCGTATGTAAAAATGCCAGTTTCGGAAATTTGCTATTGGTTAATTTTTTTGTTTAAAAAATGTTCAAGAAAATGTGTGTTTAGAGTGTGTAGCTTTAACGAAAATATGTCTTTAAAAAATCATAAGCAATTTCAGTTATATAGTGTTAATGATCTACCATCGCGTGGGGTCCAAACTCTCTCCTGCCACAGCCTCGCAATTTCAATTTTATGGAACATTGAACCATTCATCCTTCGAGCACCAAACATCATGAACATTGTTAAAATCAGATTTGTAATAATTACCAGGTTTTACCAGCGTTCCAATTAATTCTCTTTCATAGAGTAGTAGTGTATTGTGTGTCCATTTCTTCTAAATGTTACGCAGTTGAGCGTGATATTATGTATAAGCGATATCTCCAAATTTACGAAATGCCATTTTGCCTCTCCTATATACCATTACAGGAAAGAGGAATTGAGAAAGCTGATATATACAACAAGTTCCTATTAACTGTGGATTAACGAGGGATTGCAGCCTGGGTTTCCATAAGGACGTTTACGCTTAATGTGTATGGATCGCTGATGGCATGGCGTCCCCGCTCTTGTACCGTTGCTTGCTTGTCGTAGCAGCCACCTGCCTTTTCGGTGAGTCGAACACTATTATTGTATTGCTAAATCCATGCTCGATATTACGTTCTACGTTTCTCTTCTCTCTATATCATTTCAGTAAGCCCCCCCCCCCTCCTTCTCTCTATGTCTCTCTCTCCCTCTCTCCCTCACGCTTTCGTACTGACACACTTTATAATTATGACCCTTTGACTGCCTATTAATACTTTTTAAATAGCTTTCAACTCTGAACGTCTGAATTTTACTGTGGTTATGACTAAGATGAGCTTTTTTTACAACTCTGAAAATGATTATTATTATGCAAGGGCCGCGGAACCGGGGTGGTGGGTTTAACCCGACCGCCCATTTCATTTAAATGAATACGTACAATAACGTAAGAAATGACTGAACATCTGATTTTGACTTTTTACGTGATCAGTCCCCCATTTTTGGCTCAGCCCCCCCCCCCACACACTTTCATTGCCGTTCCGCGATTACTGTTGTTAACCTCACACCCATTCTTTCTCTCTTCATATACCTTGGATTTACCTTGGAAGTAGGCATAAAGTTACACACAACTTTAATTGCTCCTTTGCATCCAGAAGTTGGTACCTAATACAATGTGTATTATCCTCTCTTTCTGCTTTGATATGATCCGAGCTTTTCACTTTATCCTTACCCCCCACCTTATGAACAATACCACTTCGTGTGATTTCTGCATGCAGGTTTTCATCAGTTCTCCGCACTTTGATCTGCTATAAAACACGTTAACCCCATGAAATATTGGTATTATGTGCCATTATACCCGTTGAATGTGCTATTTTTGAACTCTCCAACCCCGCCAAACGTTGTTTGCTTCGAATCTTTAAAGTGCAATTAACGCCCCCTATATTCTTTATTCCTCCTTTCATAATATCTTACGCGACATCGAGAAGGAAAGGTCACCTTATGAAATATCTATTTACGATCACAAAAGGAGAAAGACCAATGTATGTTTTTGTGTGGAATTAAAGATGGTATTCGATAAAAGACAATGCCTATATGTGATGTGGGCTCAAAAGTTTCAATGCGACAGAAACTGTATTAACTATTTAAGTGTACGGTTATTTAAGTTTGAATTACCTTGGGTTGCATGAGATGGTCATCCTTCAGAATTTACAATAGCCTGAGTAAGTTATGAAACATTTACTTCTTGGTTCCTCGAAGCACATGGATATCCCTGCTGGTATAGAGCACAGTTTTCCACAGTGTGTTCACAGTGTGAAATCATCGTCACGCTGTTGAATTTGAACATCTTAGCAATGTGCTTCACATTTTCTATTGTCTACTAAAAGTGAACATGCTTTGAACACTCGCGCAGCCACGCTACAAAAGTATCCACAGTATAAAATTATCCTCACACTATTACATGTTTAGCATTTACCAGTGTGAATCACATCTTTACATAGTTCGCTAAACGTGAACACACTGGACCATTTTCAAACTGCAAGGCTGTCCACAGTATGGAACTATCCTGACACTGTTAAATTTGAACATTTTAACAGTGTGCCTCACATTTTCCATTATACTTCTAAGTGGAGTATAGAAAAAAAATACATATACATGTTTTCGAGCTCAGCAAATGATGGGAAGGTGAGGCATGGGGGAAGTATAATCCACCCCCACATTTTCTTTGCCCCCACACACACACTTAGTGTGGCTTTTCTCAAGTGTTAGGCCATTAGGGGCCAAAAAAATCGTTGTGTACATATACATGACATAATTAACGTTGAATCTTTATGTCTTTTTAACACAGATGGGTAGCAGGCCATGTAGAGAGTGACAACCCCCACCACCCCCGATCCATGTTTAATTTCACGGCAAAAGTATATAACTTTATATTAGGTATGATAAAAATCGAGAAAAGGTCTCTTGTCCTTTTTATGTACCTTTCCGAACTTAAAAATGACTTTCAAAACCTCGTTATTAATTAAGTGTGATTCTCTCTTTCATTAAAAGGGAGGCAGTTAAAAAGAGATGGAGACGTATATTTTATAAGCGTGGGTAGGAAAATAAATTAATTAGGGGGGTCTGTACGTTGTGTGTGCATGATTATTACATGGATTAAGAGAAACTATATGAACGAGATGAACCTTACAAGCTACATAATTATTGAGCATTTCACAGAAAGTATTCTGTTGCATGTTTTCGAAAAAGCTTTTTAGGAGTCTATTAGTTCTTTTCTCATACTGAGAGAGGTAAAATGCTCAAACGTTAAATGTTTGACGACATCTTTGTCTGGATTAGGACACAGCAGACGCTTGGTGTTGATTGGTGTTGATTAGTCTGCATCAATGACTACTGTTGACTTCTATTGTGTACTAAAAGTGAACATGCTTTGAACACTCGCGCAGCCACGCTACAAAAGTATCCACAGTATGAAATTATCCTCAAACTGTTACATGTTTGGCATTTAACAGTGTGGATCACATCTGTACATAGTTCGCTAAACGTGAACACACTGTGACCATTTTCAAACTGCAAGGTTGTCCACAGTATGGAACTATCCTATACACTGTTCCATTTTAACATATTAACAGTGTGCTTCACATTTTCAACTTAGTCCACAGAAAGTAAAAATACTGTGAACACGCACACTGAAAAGGTGTCTGCAGAATGATATTATCATTACATTGTAAAATTTGAGTATTTTAACAGTATGGATCACATCTTTACATAGTCAGATAAATGCGAACACACTGTGATCATTCACACTGCAAGGCTATCCACAGTATGGAACTATTCTTACACTGTATTTTTTTGCATTTTAACAGTGTGGATCACATCTTTACATAGTCCGCTAAAAGTGAATACACTGTCACCACACTGTAGAGGTGTCACAGTATGGAACAATCCTTATAATGTTAAATTTGAGCATTTTAACAGTGTGCTTCACATTTTACATTATTCACTGAATATGAACACATTGTGAACATCCACACCGCAAGTTCGTCCACAGTATGTAGCAGTCCTATACACTGTTCCATTTTTAACATTTTAACAGTGTGCTTCACATTTTCAACTTAGTCCGCAGAAAGTAAAAACACTATGAACACGCACACTGGAAAGGTGTCTGCAAAATGATATTATCATTACACTATAAATTTTGAGCATTTTAACTGTGTAAATCATATCTTCGTATAGTCCACACTGTGAACATTCACACTGCAAGTCTGTCCACAGTATGGAACTTCCTTACACTGTAAAACTTGAGCATTTAGACTGTGTGAGTCATATCTTCGTATAGTCCACACTGTGAACACACTGTGAACATTCACACTGCAAGTCTGTCCACAGTATGGAACTTACTTACACTGTAAAATTTGAGCATTTTGACTGTGTGAGTCATATCTTCGTATAGTCCACACTGTATGAAATTGTGTTCTTTCAGACAATGTTATGACACTTTTCGAAATTTTTGATTATCTTGGGTTAGTACTTTTGATGATTTATAGGCCTATTCACTTTTCAAAACATCCTTTTGAATTTACAATCAGGCCAGTTGTCAAACATTATCTTTCACTCCGAAGCACTAGCATTATCACACCTTTCAAAACATCTAAAAAAATTGTCAAAAATATGTTGTTAACATGTAAATGATGGTTGCACGTGAAATAAAACAATGAAAATTCTAGAGATTTTAGACATCAGTATTAGGGATGTGAAATACACGACATTATTTTTTTATTAGTCTGTGCGTTGTTGGCCTTTTTACCCAATGCTGCTTTGCCTGTTCGTGGCTAAACAAGCGAAAGTGGAAAAGCTCGTTAATATAAATTTCCTTTAGTTTTTATCAAAATCAATCATGTCTGTATGAATTCATATAGTGGAATGCAACTTGACAAGGCGACATTCAATTTCAAGCAAACATTTTATTTTTGATAATTCTAATGATAAAAACAAATCATCCTTAAATCTGTTTTTTCAGGTTGTATTCATTTATGCATTATGCATTACCCCCACCCCCCCCATCCAAAAGTATAAAAAAAATCATCCCGTGTGACACAGTTTGGACATATACAAAATACACCACAGTGTGAAAATATAATATAAAACCCATATTTCATACGCACTATACAATATGCCTATAATGTCTTATATCATAGAACATAAGAGAAAACGTACATTGTTACCAAACTGTGGTTAAAAGTTTCCTGATATACACACCGTAGTACGAACACGTAGGACTGTGAACACAGCAATATGGTCCTAGAATTAACAGACCTCATTGTCAACATTCACCATGAATTCCACAATGTAACACATACTACACACCACGGTGTGAATGCATGCATACACACACATACACCCTTACGTACATCACACTGTGAAAACGTTACGTACACTTCACATAATGAACACGTTTTATACATACATTATGATGTGGTCATATACACACTCTGAAATCACCAATAGCTATACAAATATAGTGTGGATATCCATTTCACGGTTTGAATACACACAATACTCCAAACTATATTTTCACATTTTAAAATATGACCACTTTAAATTATGTTTTCACATCGCATGTCAGGCATACACACAACGGGTGTCACATGAATGAATAGAACCAAAAGTGTGGCATGAACCTAAACTGTTAATTGTTTGATGTGCCAAAAGTGAATTTCCACAGTGGTAACAGAGAGGGGAAGTTATTAATCCTGTTTGTAAATGGTGTATCAACGGTGTGGAAACCCGTGCCACAGCTGATATTTTTAATGTTTGATATGCCCAAAAGTATAGTGAATGCCAGTATAGTGCATTTTCACAGTGGAAATACAGTTTAAGATGGAAAATTAAAACCCGATTATGAATGGTGTATCAACTGAGTGGATAAATGCACCACTGTGGAAATGCACATTTTCACTCCACAGTGTACCGTGTGATTCCACACTGTTCTAAATGCCTACTCTCGACTCTACATCGTGGCCATACATAACCTATCATTGCTTGATTACACGGTGACGGTGAACTGTGTCCACACTGTGGAGTTCTACAGTTCTAATTGGATTGATACTTTGCCTGATGTTTTGTTTTGTTTGTTTTGTTTTTATTCATAGAAGTCATCACATAATTATCGACTGTCATCCACTTTATGATCAAGATGTATAATTCTCCATTGTATGTTTATCACGAGACTGTATTCACACTCCTCGTGCTTTCCTTGCTGAAAAGAACAGTGTCACACTTGGTCCTATTGTGATTTACAGTCTGGAGCACAGTATAAAAGCACGTTCACACTTTCAATTTGTAGCATGTTATCAGTGTGGACCACATCCTCACACAAGCCACTATTATGAACACACTGTGAATATATACACTGTGAAATCACCTTCACACGGTTAAATTTGAGCATTATATCAGTGTGGATCACATTGTGAACACACAGTGTGAACAGACGAAGTGACACTGTGTTCTTTACACCAGGCTTGTTAAAAAAACACACACACATTTCTCCGAATTCTATTCGCAGTAATCAGAAAAGACAAGTTTAATTCCATTGTATCATAATGTACTCATGTCACGACCATCTTCTATAAGGCAATTAGGAGTTCGACAGTGGCATTAAATTACCACACAAATAGTACAATAAACCAAATCAATAATAAAAAAAATAACTTATTACTTGTGTGAATATGACTGGTTTTGTTGTAGTATTGATTAGTATTTGTTGTTCCTTGATGTTTGAAAGTGGAATTTGTATCAAACAATTATATTTAGCAAACAAAATGTAAATTGAATACAGAACGATAACTAAAAAGCTGATAACCATCTTGTAATTCGTCATATTATTGATTTTTTTTTGACAGTGTCCGACTACACGTGGATATATTCTTTGAAACCTGTAGCTCTGTCATGTCTGTTGCTCCGAAAACCATAAGTCAAGGACTTCTAAATCTACTACAAATTAGTGTGTATGAAGTGAAATGGCCTTGCTTTTGATATATTAGACCCAAGTTAATTGTTTAATGCAAACTGCACACCGTGTGCAGATGCTATATATTACACCCTGCATATAATTACTGTACTACGTTGCCAATTTTACGAGGGAAGAAAGAATATTTAAAAGCTAAGTACATTTGCAGAGCCGAATATTCTCGGCTATGGATTTATTTTTGGAGGAAGCGTCCATAAAATTCCAATTATTTTTTAGGTAAAATTTTATGTTTACATGCATTTTTTTTCTCCAAATATCTGTGCTACTAAACTCCATGCGAATTATGATCGCACCGGAAACGCATTAAAACCACCAGCTACTAGTATATGGTTTCTCGATTTCACGTAGTTAAATATCAAACATTAAATATGTAAAAAATAATAATTCAAGTTTGGGATGTAACCCCACCCAGTCAAGTCCCAATTTATTTTATATCCTGTTTTATTTTTTACTGTTTCGTCTCAGTTTTGGAAATTGACTTGGTCACCTTTTTTTTCAAAATTGATAGTTTCCTTGTTATGATGGTTGCAGTGGCGTAACAGGCGGGGGGGGGGGGTGGGGCAGGGGACAGGTCCCCCCCCCCCCGCCGGCGGATTTCACCCGGGGGGGGAAGGAAAATATATAAGGGAGAAAGAAGGGAAAGAAAAGGAAGAGAAAAGGAAAGGGGAAAGGAAAAGTGGAAAGAAAACTAAAAAAAAAACATAAAAGGGAAAACAGAAAGAAAGCGGGAAAAGGAGAAAGAACAAATCATCCCGAAGTATTTATACATTATTAATACACTAGTGTGGTTAGTAAAAGAAAGGGAAATTAATTAAAACATGACATATGGCAAACAGCAGTGGGAAATGAATTAAGGTAAAATGGAATGAGCCAAAAGCTATATTGGAAAATGAAAAAAAGGGACAAGGAAAAAAAAGGGAACTTAATAACACGATCGGGCTGCAGAGGATTTAAAATAAAGAACGGGAAGAAAGATGGATGACGTATAATAGTGTGTATGAAGTCTATTATATAAGGTTGCTAACTTTTATGCAATAACGGTTGCAATTAGTAACGGTTACCAAAAAAGGTCCTTAGCCAAAGGCTAGACATATCCCCGTACTATAAGATATAATCCCGATAAGTATAGCTTTATGCTGACAAGAGTTACCGTAAAAAGCCTCTTAATGTTTACTTTGGCCGAATCTCCAAAACTACCGGGAGCTCTGCCCCAGACCCCATAAAATAAAGGAGGCAAATGAAATGAAATTAATTGAAAAAAATGAAATATAATATGTTATTTGCTGAATAAAATGTAAACATCTATCACACAATTACAATTTCATTTCAAAATGCCACAATTTTTTTAAACTAGCTACGCTTGCTTGCGAATTTTTTACAAATTTTACCACACTTTGCTATGTTGTGCCCCCTCAAAATACTGTGTTTATAACACAATTGCGTTGAATTAATATGTTTTGTACAAGCTATGTATATATACCCGCTATTTGATTAAAAATAGCGGCCATATTTAAGATTTAAAATGACTTTAACGTCAGAGGTTCCGGGACTCTGTCCCCGAACCCCACCCGCATAGCAGTGGCGTACAGATGGAAGGGTTTGGCCATGGCCCCAACAGTTCTACAACCAAAAACAAAAAAGAAAAAAAGAGGAAAGAAAGAAAGAAAAGCAAAGGAAAAGTGAGGGATATGAAGTTATTTTCTTAATATCATGTTAAAATCTATATCAAAGTCAGATTCTCATTAAAAAAATTTTTTTAGCCCGTCTCACACTTTGCGATTCGTTGCGATCCGAATTTCAAATTAATTGTGATAACACTTGATATGGATATTCCAACTAATAAAATATTACGGAGCAGAGTTCAGAATAGTGGTAGGACTACTGAAATCGAAATTCAGTCCAGTTAGAGCCTCCCTGAATGAATAAAAACAAATTCAATTCCAAATCGTAATGACGTCATCATCGGCTGCGACTTGAAGCCGATTTGGACTTTACTACGACCATGATTTTAATTTTCCTAACAATATGCCAAACTTTAAATAAAGTAATTTACTTCTTGGAACTTTCATATTTAATGCAAAATGCGATTCTTGAAAAGTCGCGTCGCACCGGATCGCATAGTGTGAGACGGGCTAAATGCTCGCGCACAACCATAAAAAATCCTTTTCATAGTGGCGTACAGACCAAGAAAAAAAAACCAAGAAAGGAAAGAATAGGAAAGAGAGAAGGGTGAAGTATGATATTATAATCTGAATATTATCAAAACCTATCACAAAATTGGATTTTTGTAATAAAAATGTCGAAATTTTCGCTCGTTTGCTTCACTCGCTCGCAACATTTTTTTTCTTTGATAAATTTTGTCCGATACACCATTTCTTGCCACCTCAATTTTTTTTGCCTCATAACGCCATGCACTGCCTGTTCGTACCATGATGTGACCGCGAATTTTGTTACTCTTGCCCCCCCTTCCCCCCTCCCCCGGCCACCGATCCCTGTTACGCCCCAGTATGGTTGCCTTTGTTTTTGGAAGGAAAAACAGAATATATAAATGAATATAATACATTAAGAGAATATTTATTTTGATACACAGTTTAACATTCCTGTTAAATGGGCTTTGAAAGTATTAACCGGGTACTGTACATATAATCGCAATTAAATCAGCAATTTGAATATTATATCAACAAGTCACCCATAATTCATTCAAAATTACATTCTTAGAGATAATAGCGTCCAAATTTACTTCCTCAATTTCAATTCGCAGTGATTAATTAGCAAAGTGCTACGTTGAATTTTGGCGGAGGCGTCGCCGGCATAACGAGGGATGGATTAACAGCGAAAGTAAAAGACACCCAGATGCTGGGTTATTCCACAACAAAGAGGGCACGGTGCTCAAACATTAATTGTGTGCCCTTTTATATCAGTTTTAAATATTTTAAATCAGTTGTGGTGCCATGGCGGCCCCTATCATTTGGGGAAAAGAGGGAAAGAGGAGGAAATACAAGGAGAACAGGAAAGAAAAGGGAATAAAAGCATAAAAATGAGATTTAAGAGTCACACAATTCTGTATTGCCCCTGTTATTAAACTGAAAAACTTATGACGTCACAGTTAGGTCACCTTGCCCACCTACCCCCATCAAAAACTCTTGGCGCCACGGTATACACATAATGTATCTAATGCAAGTTAACATTGATCCTAAATGTCGATTTTCTCACATGAAAAATATATATTACTACCCATAGGCTGCTCTAACCCAATCATCAAAAGTGACACAAAAAATACCGAATTAGTGACAAAAATAAAAAACAAATTATAATAATATTAATGATAATAAAACTGTTTTAAATAACTTGTACTTCACCTTGAATATCATACAGAGTTAGCGTACTAGATGAAATCAATATATGTGATTTATATTTAAACATTAATTAAGGTACTCAAAATAAACTAACACTGAAAAAAAACCTGGTGTGTTAAAACTGACACCCGTAGTGTCCCTAGATAGTGGACCACGCCCTGAAGGTGTTAAAATTACACCATATAGATTGAACACTACACCAAGTGTGATAGTAAGAAGAGGTGTTGCAGTAACACCCATAAGTGTTGTACTAACACCAAACAATTTGACACCGGATTAAAAATGACTGGTGTAGTCATTGATGCAGACTAATCAACACCAAGCGTCTGCTGTGTCCTAATCCAGACAAAGATGTCGTCAAACATTAAACGTTTGAGCATTTTACCTCTCTCAGTATGAGAAAAGAACTAATAGACTCCTAAAAAGCTTTTTCGAAAACATGCAACAGAATACTTTCTGTGAAATGCTCAATAATTATGTAGCTTATAAGGTTCATCTCGTTCATATATAGTTTCTCTTAATCCATGTAATAATCATGCACACACAACGTACAGACCCCCCTAATTAATTTATTTTCCTACCCACGCTTATAAAATATACGTCTCCATCTCTTTTTAACTGTCTCCCTTTTAATGAAAGAGAGAATCCCACTTAATTAATCAGGGGCCGCGGAACCGGGGGGGGGGGGCTGGGGGGCCAAAACCGTGTACAAAAACGTAAAATTGACCATATGATTGTGATTTTTAGCATGGTCAGCCCCCCCCCCCCCCACTCTTTGAAAACCGTTTCGCGGCCCCTGTTAATAACGAGGTTTTGAAAGTCATTTTTAAGTTCGGAAAGGTACATAAAAAGGACAAGAGACCTATTCTCGATTTTTATCATACCTAATATAAAGTTATTTACTTTTGCCGTGAAATTAAACATGGATCGGGGGTGGTGGGGGTTGTCACTCTGTACATGACCTGTTACCCATCTGTGTCCAAAAAGCATAAAGATTCAACGTTAATTATGTTATGTATATGTACACAACGATTTTTGTTGGCCCCTAATGGCCTAACACTTGAGAAAAGCCACACTAAGTGTGTGTGGGGGGGGGGGGGGCAAAGAAAATGTGGGGGTGGATTGCTTTCCCCATGCCTCACCTTCCCCCTCATTTGCATGCTGAGCTCGAAAGCATATACATGTATTTTTTTTCTATACTCCACTTAGAAGTATAGAAGAAGTATAGAAAGGGAAAATCCCTAATTTGATACCTTAAATGGTGAAAACAGTAAAACTTGACTAAATTCATATTACTACCAAAGTGTCCTCATTTTAAACATGTAATCATACAATACACTACACAAGAGAGGCCTACGAAACACATGATAATTCATAAGCAAACATCAACATTGAGCAATCCATGCACGTAACGAGTGAAAACAGAAAAGGCTTCAAAGTAGTGATTGCCGGCGAATGGTGCTGTAAAGGCAACGCTTGCGTTGCTAGAGAAAACCACGTTGTTTAAGTCCGTCACCGTAACAACAAGTTGCTTAAACTTTTAAGCAATTGTCTAAACTGTTTTAATTTCTTTTAACTCTTTTAACAACTTGTTTAAAACTTTAAACAATATAGTTGTTAGAGCGACGGGCTTGAACAATGTGCTTAAAATTTAAAACTGCTTTTTTTTTTACAGTATAAAGAAAATCTGCATGCCCCATAGTCTCGAGAATACATGTATTCTTACTGCACTGTGTAATAATACATGCATTGTATATAAAATTATAGAAAATTGGTATCTGGTAATTAAACTCTTTATTCATTTTTGTAATGGACCTGTTCTGTTAAATTGCATAAAAATTTCCAGTTTAACAATGTAACAGAATGAATCTGTTGGGTTTTTTGTATCATTTTTTAAAATCTGTATACCCTTAACACCACCTGCTAAACTCGAAAGTTATACACCTTTAATATTTTTTGGCTTCCCAAGTCGAGAAAAAGACAATTCTTTTGGGTGAGCGGGTGGCGGGGTGTTTTTTTTTTTTGCTGACTACATTTTTGTCATGCGCTGCGCGTGTAGCCCAAAACTTCAATTTGCAGCAAAAATATCAAATTTTAAGCATTTATAGTTGGACGCCAATATAAAGGATATTCAAAAGACAATACGATAATATTCCAGCCTAAGGTATCATGAAAAAAAAGTATCAATCCATCTCCAAATTCTTAGAAAATTGAGAGTTTAGTGGTTAACAAAACTTGTCTTCTCGAATATTCCTGTCTTGCTGCTAGCTCGCTATAAGGTTGCCATGCGACAGAGTAAACAAGAAGAAAATTGATGTCAAACAATGGCGCCAATTTGTTCTCTTTAAAAAAACAAGAAAAAGGAGAATTATTTTCGTTCTATTTTATTTTTACTTTAATTGTCTTATATCTTCGTTATATCTTATTTACGTTATCAGTCCCGTGCAGGGCTAATAAAAACGTGTTGAAATTTGAAAACAAACTTGCTATGATGTATATGCATAATCATCTAAATTGGGATTTAAGAAATCAGACAACACACGGCCTGCTTCGATTTAGGGTCCGCCATTTTTGTTTTCGTTAAGCCCCTTTCACAATTGACGTACGACCACTTGCGACCTTTTGGTCGTGCGACAGGCTGCAACAGGCATCAATCGCCAGTTATCTCATAATATCGCACAGAGGCTTTCACAGTTGCAACAGCTGTCGTACAACAAAAACAACCAGTAAAACCCGTTGCACGAGTAAGTCGCTTATGATCCTATTGTGCTCGTGCGCTCACATGCGAGTGTTGCACGAGGGATTGCGAGGGGAACGGTCGCACACAACGGTAGTGCAATGTTGTAAGCCGTTGCGATCGGTCTTGCAACAGTCTTATGGCCATCATATTATCGCACCCAGTCGCAAGACATGTCTCTGTACATGTAGGTCGCTAGCACATGTGCAAGTGTGTACGACCTCCAGTCGAGTAAATGCGACTACTTAGTTGTGCCACCTCTCGCACCAAGTCGTGCAACGTTGAACAACACTCCCACGATGATCGCCCGACCGATGGTACGACCCCGGATACGAGCTGATGCGAGTGAATCGGTCGTATTTGATCGCGTTCGGATTTTGAACATGTTCAAAGTTCAGATGTGACCAGTCACGACCACCTCGAGTTCGTGCGACCGTCTACAACGACTGCGAGTGCTCGCAAGTGCACCAAGAGATCGATCGTACAACAGCAGGAAAAAAACTGTTGCAGGCGGTCATAAACTGGTCGGATGTCAATTGTGAAAGGGGCTGTACGGTCGCATACATGCGAATGCAACGGTAGTGGAATGTTGTAAGCCGTAATTTCGATCGGTCTTGCAACAGTCTTATATTATCGCAACCAGTCGCAAGACTGGTCTCTGTAGGTATCTAGCGCATGTGCAAGTGTTGTACGACCTCCAGTCAACTAAATGCGACTATACGTAGTTGTGTCACCTCTCGCACCAAGTCGTACAACGTTGAACAACACTCACACGATGATCGCCCGACCGATGGTACGACCTGATGCGAGTAAATCAATCGTATTTGATCGCGTTTGGATTTTGAACATGTTCAAATTCAGATGCGACCAGTCACGACCACCTCCGACCACCTCAAATTCGTGCGTTCGTCTACAACCACTGCGAGTGCTCGCAATTAAGACACCAAGAGATCGATCGTGCAACAACAAGAAAAAACTGTTGCAGGTGGTCGTAAACAGGTCGTACGTCAATTGTGAAAGGGGCTTTACAAGCACCATGTGTAACAATCTCTATCAACATCTCTTTGCACATGTGCTATATCATAAGTCTACCCTATACGATTTATTTTCGTATATTGCTGGCAAGAGTTGTAATTATAACAGTTTTGTATCATCTTGTTTTTATTTGTGGTTCAACCCAGGGGTTCAACGACATATTAGATTGTTCCATCCAATCCAATAATCATTTGATAAGGCAATTTTCCTTTCGGTTACAAAGCACTGCAAACCCACCACTCAATGTTTGGGCCGCTAAAACAATATATAATTCAACACCTCAGAATGATCAGTTTATTCCAATAAGCCAGTTCACGGTTAGCTCATGGTCAACTTTTCTCTAATGACCTTTGTGATTATTCATTAGGATAAGCACTATCATTTTCAAATGTAGATGTTGCGTAAGCTTTACCGGTAGAGTATTCAATTTATAAGAACAAAATGCATTGTATAGACCAGGTGACTAGAATAGTACATCAGGGATAAAGTTTGGAAATCTGTTTTATTGTCTGCCTTTGGCACATTTGACTATTGTTTAGGCTACTGTCAAATACCAGTGATTATGAAGGCTCTATTTATTACTCTTCAGCTTGGATGTGATAAATATTTTGAAAGGAATACATGAATAATCATCAAATCACAAATGCCTATGTCAGTGAATTTGAAAGCCACCTTCATGGTTGTCTCCAATGACCTTTTTCTGCTCGTGCGCAGTTTACAACCGTGAACAGGCTTATTGTCCTCTTAGCAAAATAGATGGGATTTTATGGCTATCTTGAACCAGTTAACACTAATCTGCTAATAGAGGATATCATCTTCACTGTATGCAGCTGGTAGATGATTCCATAGTTTTGCAGCGACCATATCAGGGAAGGACATTTCACCAGCATTTTTCATGGAAAGGTGCTGAATAAACCTGGTGGGTGTTTCATAAAGCTGTTCGCAAGTTAAGAGCGACTTTAAGAACGACTGGTGATCCTTTTTTGTGGTTAACGGTATATTCATTGGCGATGGTTTAGCGCGTAAGAAAGGTTCACCAGTCGTTCTTAAAGTCGCTCTTAACTTACGAACAGCTTTATGAAACGGCCTGATTGGTGACGATGATCGAGTATTATTATTGATTGTTATGTAGTAAGGGGCCCGCGTAACTAGTTTGAAAGTAGGCCTATAGGGGCCGGGTTTAGAGGGCGCTTGCATGCATGGGTCGGCGTTGGGGGCTGAAAATTGCATAAAATCGCGATGGTTACTGAAAAAGTGTGAGGGCTGAAGCCCCTTCCAGGCCCCACCCCGTTTCCGCAACCCCTCTTGTGTATATTGTAATTCATTTGCTTACAAAAAAAGAGGAATTAAAGATAATTCTGAATTAAATCAAATCTCTTTATAAGTACTCATCAGTTTGCACAGCAAAATAAGTCTTCATTTTTCTTCTCAAAACTAAAATACAAATACAAAATTAGGCCCCCCCCCAAAAAAAATCACAATTTAAAACCACCTCTCAAATGTTATAGCCTTTAGAACATGCTGGAGTAAACACTATGGTCCGTATTCTGAAGTCAGGTTTAACTTAGACCATGGTCTAACTCTGTGCTAAAATTATGGGAAGCCAAAAGTGTCAAAATTTTCATTTATTTGTATGTTTCTTATGTTTACTGTGCTCTTTTCTGATTCATCGATGGTGAAGACAATCATCTATTTATACTTCCTAGACAGGTATGAATGATATGAGATCAAAATGAGCTGAAAAATGATATATATACTGTTAGTGATTTATGTAACAATTGTTAAAGGGGAATCCAGCCTTGGCCATAGAATGTTGTGTTGGGAAGGAGAAAAATGAATTAAACAGAATGGTGAAAGTTTGAAAGAAATCGGACAAGCAATAAGAAAGTTATAGCTGCTTTAAAATTGAGATCACTAATAGTATGTAGATTTCAAATTGGCAACTGGGTAAGTAAATTATGACAAGGGGCAAGGACAACTTTTCCATAGGCCATGTACTTTATTATCAGGGATTTGTGGTTTTCTCCTAAATACCCATTCCCCTGGGGCAGTAATCTAAATATAACCCAGGTAGTATATTGTTTTATGTCCTCATGAAAGAAAAATATAATTTGAAATAAAACTTTTGGGAATAATGACATTTTAGCCATAATATGTATTGGAGTACATAGAAGAGTAGTCCTTGCCTTACATCACTATGACATCCCATATGCGGCCAATTTGAAGTCTCCATGGGTATAGTGATTACCAATATTTACAACTTTTAAAAATTCATAACTTTCTTGTTGTTTGTCCAATATTGTTCAAACTTTCACCTATCAACTTGTCTGATTTTTCTCTTTCTTATTAAAATAAGTTTTTATTTGGGTTGGATTCCCCTTTAAACCACAACTTTAAACCTGAGTTTAAGTTAAACCCGACTTCAGAATACGGGCCAGAATGTAGAGTTTAGATCGTGCCAGTCGGTACCCCATATTCAGACCATCACCTGCATTGTTCATTAAAGGTCTCGCCAATGAAATAGCCAATAAATAATACATGAAGTGAACAACAATGGCTGTTTTCTTCGCCTTTTACCTTTTCTTGGTCATGGTTAGGAGGCTGCCCCCACACGAAGAAACCACCGCTGGCTTTATTATAATGTTATTAAGAGAAGAAAGGTGAAGGCCTTTACAATATTAAGGATTTTTTTGTCATCATTATGTAAATTATGGAGTAGTGATAATAATTATAATGGTGGTGGTGGTGGTGATGATGATGATGATGATGCTAATGATAAATATAATGCTAATGATAATAATAATAATAATAATAATAATGATAATAACAATAGCAATAATAATAATAATGATAATAATAATGATAATAATAATAATGATGATGATGATTGTGATGATGATGATGTTGATAAAACTTATAACGATGATTTTGAAGAAGATGGACAAAATGATTATTTATATTAATTACAATAGACCTAATGATAATCAATAAGAATACTATGCCTCGAATAGAGTAATTCACTATGCATACATCTTCATTCCATATAAGACTCTTTTGCATATTATAGGTCGCTGCCGCATTTATGTTCTATTTATTATGAAACCCTTGAAGGAGTGTAAAGTTTAGTAAAAGTATCAAGAAACAAACACGATTCTTTTTTCTAAGAATGAACTAATTTTTCCATCTGTTGTCGAAAAAACTTTCAAGATTGTGTGATTAATTGATCTAAAGAAAGTAAAAAAAACTTGTACAATTCCATGAATAATTGACTTAAGTAATAATGATAAATATTGGATTTTATCAACTTTTTTGTCAAGAGCGATATGGAAAATAAAATTTTCTACACAGTAAAAAAAAGCACGTTGTTCAACCTGTCACTCTCACAACCAGTTGTTTAAACTTTTTTGAAATTGTTTAAACATTAAAAAAGAACTTGTTTAAAAAGTTTTACAGTTGTTTACATAGTTAAACAGTAATTGTATGAGTGACGGGCTTAAAATTTTACAGTGAATGGTTAAAGGCTAAAGTTTAAGACTTTTTATTATGAAGTATGAACTACTACGATCTCATTTGCAAGACGTCTTAAAATAATGGACCATTTTTTTATTGCACAGTGCTCAGGGCACAATTTCTAGGTAGGCCTATTCCTTATACATGCCCCTCCCCCTTCTTTCTTTTTACTCTGGTCCTTTACATGTTCCGTCTCAATCGTTCTCAAAGTCAAATCAGCGTTATGTCAGTCTCATATTACGTTCTTGTGCATGAAAATGAATTTTCATGATTAAAATCATTCGCGTATAAAATCGAACAGTCAATGCGTTGTGTCAATATCGTGTATTACGAAAGAAAGATTATATAAATTATATCGATTTGCCACTGGCATCAATTTGCACGAGTAATCATTCCAATCGAATTGGCTTGATTTTATCGTAGTTCACTGATCCTTTTAACCACAAGGCAATTATACTCATTATGATATATTTTCCCGGTGACCTTCTCAGTTCAATAGCGGCTCTTCATCGCGTCCCGTTGCTAAGGGTGATGCATAACACGTGATTGTTAAAGTGTCTTTGGAAGCTTGGTCATATTTATCGTAATGACATGGAAGTGTTTTTTTTACAAGCTGTTATTTCAAAAGAAAATCACAGAGTTTAATTGAATGCAACAGTGCTCTTCGACCTTGATTACTGAGAATTATGATGTCTTATAGTTTCCAGATATTAGCAATATACAATAACCTTTATTGCTATCAATGACATTTTTTTCTCAAAAGAGTATATATTCGTCTGATGAATTATCATCAAAAAGAAATATACGGAGAGAGTATTTGAAAATCTCTATATATTCGCTTCATGCAAATCTATGTACAGGGCTCTTTCGAAAACTAGTTTTTTTTATTGAAGAGACCACCCTATCTATAAAGAAAACAGAAATAAATAAATAAAACTAATAAATAAATGAATAAATATATAAACAAATAAATAAATAAATGGATGAATAAATAAATAAATAAATGAATAAATAGATAGATAAATATTTACGCTCTATTGTCTGGTAAAACATCGAAAGAGTTTGGAAAATTTGTTCTGAAGTGCGGTCCAGACAATAAAAATTGATATTACCTACCTTCTGATATACTGCTTAGTGCTTTCAGTTGAGATGAGGGCGGAAAAGACCCCCTTCCCCCGACTTTTTGCATCTCCAATCTGCAATCATCGACTTCCAAGATTTTCTGTTCTTTTTTCCCCCTTTTTTTGAGGGGGTCTTTAGATTCCGTATTATCAGAAATTGTAAACCATACAACTCAACTCCTCTAAATAAAAGCGCCTCTATAAGAAAACCTAATTTTGTCACTTTTACCGATCATTTTTCATGTTCTAATTTCTTGACGGCAGAGCTTTTCTCGAAGTTTAAAACATCAAGTTTAAACATCTAATTATAAATGTAACACGAGCATTTGTGTATGATCTTTTAGAGTAAAGAATGTGGGGGTAGAAGGAGTTGATGTCTCTGAAAAAAAAATCTGTGAAATTGTGACAGAAGTTATGCCCCTTGTCAGATTTTTCACAGTTCAATGCAATTAGATGTGGGTCGAATGCACCATAATTTCAACTTTTTTGTTCAACTTTTGTTCAGGAAAAAATATCTGTCCAGGGGGTCTTTAGCTACGTGATCGACGTGAAAATATAAGGAAAAAAATACCAAACTGTGATTCGACAAAACCGTAAAGCATTTGACGTCAGGTGAACAACAATGTACATCAAAATGAGTAACAAAATTGTGTCAAAGTGCAAGCTCTACTTGAAGAAATTAAAGTGCTGGTCTTGAATGATATATTGCTATTAGTGTGTAGAGTTGGCCACAATTAAATTATTTAGCTGGCATAGAAGTGAAATGACTTTTGACGAAATCCTTAACATCCAATTAATGTTATTTCATGGAAAGATCATAATCGTTATAATCTCATTTTCAATAGATACGTGATGGTATGAAGGCAAGCAGGATGACTGGTATTTAGACAATATAAATGTTGATAGTTTAACATGGTTAACATGGGTAAACCATGAAGATTTCTGCAGTTTTTCTTTTTCTTTTTCTTTTACTTTAAACAGGAAAGTCACTTAATACTTGACTCAAAGTTGATCAGGACATTTATTCAATTTCAACATGTTCAAGCACGAGAGTTTGAAATAAAATCATTCTCAAATTACGTCATAAAGATTTGTCAGAATTTGTCTCAGCCCTTTACAATATTATGACGATCCGGTGTTACAAATAAGCCAGTATTTTTTTTTTTTGGGGGGGGGGCTGCAATATGGACAGAATGCAATATTTCCTGAAAAATTGTAATCGAGCGAAACAAGCTAGAATAAGAATAATTTTTATATTTGGTGAATCACCAATTCGTCATAATTTGTGAGAAGGAACATTCACAGTTACAAACGCAATATGATAATATCATAATAAGAAAAGTTCCAATCGGCCAAGTACCAAATGCAGAATTCGATGTTGACGATAATGGGTCCATATTCTGAAATCGGATTTAATTCAAACCGAATCGAAAGTTGCTGTTTAACTTGGATAGCCGATTGTGTCACATATATTAATAGTATGCGGGCTCCATTAATGAGCTCATCTATTACTTAGTTCATTCATAAATGTCTGGGAATAAGAACTGATTAGTTTTCTTCGCCACTTTAGCACGAGGAAATGTTATACTCTGAACGTAATATTTATCAATTTATTCATTAATTGACATCAAATAATACATAAAAATGTAACAATATTTTGCCATTTACAGCTTCCGATAATTTCAGAAAAGAGTTTGACCATTTAAATTGTCTAAATCAAGCCGGACTTCAGAATGATAATGATAAAAAAATATGGGGTTTTTGTTTATACAGTATATCGCTTAATACAAGAAAATTTCTAAACGCGTTACAACTTAAATGGTAAGAAAATAAAACTTAGAAAAACATAGTTAACATAGTAAATAGACACAAAGTATGAACTACAATTGCCATAAGAACTTATCGATACACTCTAAAAACACTGAGTAAAATTTTACCCAATATTGGGTAGAAAGGGAACAAGCATGTTTGCTGGGTATTTTTGTTATATTGGGCTAAATGCATGGTTTAAGGGTAAATTTCAACGCAACATTGCGTAAAATTTAAACAATATTTGGTATCTTTTTACCCAACCAACATGCATGTTCCCATTTTACCCAATATTGGGTAAACCTTTTTTTAGAGTATGATTAGCGTACAGCATTAAGCTAAAAAAATTTGCCCGAACCGAATACAGGACAAGCATGTGATTTAACTTCCAATAATGGCTAATTTGCAAGAGGTGCATGGTGCGAGGATATCGGTATGCCATGGGAGGAGGGGGGGGGGGGTAACTCAGTTGAAAATAATAGAGATATCATAATATTATAAAGTAACACGACACAAAACTCTCTTTTTGATAGTCTTCTTACGCACATTTCCCCTCTTTTTGTTAATGCTTGAAAAACAATGTGGGCGACTATCCCTGCCCCCTTCTTCTCCTGTAGAGCGCCGCAAATGCACGGTCCTACAGAATTAGCGATGATAACAATTAATGCCTTCCCGCTCAGGCAACTTGCGATGACTATAGGCAAAATTATAAATGATTTAGATGGATTACAAACGTTGCCCAAGCGTGTCTGGTTTTTTTTGTGTTTATTAAAAAAAGGTTGGGGTGGGGGTATCCAATGTCAACAGAAAGAATAAAATTGTTGACAAAAAGGGGGAACGATTTTAAAGGAGACATGAAGCGATGGCACAGTAACAATCAAATATTTACAAAAAGTTCGTCTAGGTTTAGAGGTAAACTTTTTGAGAAGAGGGGTGTCCTGATTCGGCGCACAAGTTATCTCACAACACGAACGTTGTTTTTATTTCATTAAGTTTATGAGAGTTTTATTTCATTTTATGGGAGTCACAATAAATTGTGGATCCATTAATCATTTTAGAGTAGAGGATCTATCCCTGATCTTTTTTTTTTTTTACTTCACTCTTTAATTCACTCGAATTCACTTTTTTGTTTTGTTTAATCACTGAAGAGCATATACATTTGGACGAATGTTTGTAGAGAGAATACGCGAAATTCTTTTTATACAGTTATCGCATGCTGACAGGTGATCTTGTCGCCTTGAAAACACCATGTCAATCAACTAATTTCCAACAAGTTTTATCACTTTTATCCTTGTGAAAAAAGCCATTCAGTAGACACTTGTGTCCAACCTTACTTTATAAACGATAAGCATGATATTGGGTAGGATGTGATCGATATAAGAATATACACCCGGGCGGTACCAGGACATTTTGATAAGGGCAAGGCGTACCAAGGTGATGTCATAATTTTCACGTTTTCTCAGTTAAAATTAGTGCGGTATAAGACAGAGTTACACAGTCAAAACCGCTCGTTTTTATACTCTTCTTCCTTCGTTCGCCAACTTTCTTCCCCCTTTTCACTACTTGAAAAATAACAGGAGGCAGTCGCCCCTCCCCCATGGCCCCCGAATACACTCCAAAATATGTTACTGTTCAGTAAAACATAATTATAATTGTACCTAAAGTGTATAGAATCAGTGGAATTAATGTTGACTCGCATTCGTTCTTCAGCACATAGCACAAAGTAGAATGATCCCGGATTCTTGGTTTTGATTTGATACCATGGTCCATGGTTTAAACAAAATGTGTTGCAAAACAAGAATAACTAACAGTTCCGACTTGCAGAATCAGGTTAGTAAATGAAAAATAGGCATGAAAATGAATTCCAAAAAGTATAATCGTGATAATGATTAGTGACAGACGACTATTTAATGATTTTCCATGCGCGATAGCGTAAAAGACAAAAAATTGGAGGGGCCAGATATAATCTTTAAAAAGCTGCGAGCGAGCGAGCAATTTTTTAAACCTTTTTTTCTTAATTTTTAATAGCTTTCCACATCACTCATATAGGTTTTGCAATCAAACGATAAACGATAGAATTAATATTAATATGCAATCTCTTCACGGAGCGACGGAATAACTGATCAATTTTTCCCCCAAATTCATAATTGTTGGAAAACCTTTATTTTACAAAGTCCTTATAATTACTAAACAAGTGGAACGCCTCTGGAAGTCTCGCCTGCATTACGCGATTTCATATAGCAGCAGTCCTAACTTTGAAAACTACTATAAAATAATCATTCACAAAACACCATTCATATAATGACACAATATCACGTTCATTGACCATAAATGACATTTGAACGGTGACTTAAGACTTGTCAACTACACCAATGTCACCCATTTCATTCACTCTATCCATAAACTTTCAAAGTTATGATGGCAATTCAACAATTACCCTAACATAGCCTAATTTTATTGACCTTACATGACCTTTGACCTTGGTTTTGTGACCTGAAACTCACAGGGGATGTTCAGTGATACTTGATTACTCTTATATTCCAAGTTTTATGAACTAGATCCATAAACTTTCAGAGTTAGGATGTTAATTCAACAAATACCCTCAACACGGACAAAGTTCATTGACCTTAAATTAGCTTTGACCATGGTCATGTGACCTGAAACTCAGGCAGAATGTTTACTAATACTTGATTAACCTTATGTCCAAGTTTCATGAACTAGGTCTATATACTTTAAAGTTATGTCATTTCAAAAACTTAACCTTAGGTTAAGATTTGATGTTGACGCCGCCGCCGTCGCCGTCGGAAAAGCGGCGCCTATAGTCTCACTCTGCCATGCAGGCGAGACAAAAAAGAATCACGATCCTTCATTATGGTCTCCAAGCAATCTGCACCGAGCCTGTTGTAAAAAAGATTTGTGTTTAAACATAATTTTAAAAAAAGCAAGTGCCCAATAAAAATCCCTGATTTACTGAACCAAGTCCCTCATGATTTTCACTGAGCAATCTTCAATGGAACCCGTTGCATGTTGCATAAACAGTTGCGTTTAAACGCATTAAAACCAAGTTCAAGTCCCTAATACTCGCATTTGATTGGTTACAAAGCAAGTTGTGATTGATTGCAACTCTTGTTGCAACGGGCCCCTCACAACCGTGAGCTAAATTAATTTGCTTAAAAGCAAAGCCCATCAACAACAAAAACAATCGAGCAAGCACAGCACTGAAAACTAGAGTAGAATTGGATGTAAAAATGCAAAAGAAGTTGCAATTCGGGGTTTTGTTCAGATTCATGAACTGAAACACGAAGCCGCATACTGATTATATTTGGTTTTATGAAATGTGAAACATTTTGGCCCCCCCCCCCCCCTGGCCATAACGTAAAACAAGGATTGAGCCCGAACGGGGGACATTTATGTAATTTTTAAGTTTAATTTATTTGCGCAAACAGTTCACAAGTAATATGGAAATGAAGGCGCCGATGATTATGTTACACAATCAATATTTGTTATCGTATGAATTAAGAAATATTTTATTTGTTTCATAAGATGGAAGTTCTTGGTCAATATCGTAAGAATGGCGACTTCTCTTCAAGTAATGCTTGTCGGATGTTTATATGTCTATTGATAATGACTTTCTGACGGTAATTCTGGCCATTAAGATACTAATAGATCATACACAAATATGATTATTCATTATAACATTATTCATTTCGCTTTCAATTAAGTTTAGCTGTTTATAGTAAATTACTCCAGACCTATACTGCCGTACTTTGGCAAAGAGGAAGCAAGTTACAAAAGTATCATTTGTTGTAAATGAGCAATGTGTGTTCGTCATTTGAGCATCAATGCAATTTAACAGCATATTTTCTTCAATATCTTTCCATAGAACGATCATTTCTTTCCCAAATTTTGCCTGAACGTGCAACATAGGCCTACAGATGGTGTTTCAGAAACAACAATAACTCAAATTTGACTGATGTGTCACTTGCTTCCTTTTGCCAAAGTTGGGCAGTAATAATAAAGATCTAACATGTTCTTGTCCTAAAATAATTCATTGCAGGAAACAATCAAGAATTACAACTAATGCTCCAGAATAACATATCAACACAAATGTATTTAAAATTATCAGATAATTCGTACAATAATGGAATCTAAAAGAAGGGGGATGCATTGTAGGATAGAAACTATACGTTCTCACTTTGACTGATGAGTTTTAAATCAATTTCTGCAATGTGGACTGAATAACATATGATTATGCTCTCCAACAACGTCAAGCTGACTCTTTACTTATTAAATACCAGGGGTCAGTTTCCATTGTGAGCATTTCATGAATAAATTATTGACCAACATAACCTTGACCCATGTAGCCTCATCACCGCCTTCGTTTTAATCATGGACAATACTATCGCGTTATATAGAATGGTCTATATGCCTAAATTATACAATTAAAAGAAAAATATTACATTTTAGAGCATGATCAGCCGATGTAACAGAACGAGTCTGAGTCTTGAAATGTTGGGCAACATACTGTCCACTGTGTTGGATAATGTATGTTGGTAAAAAATATATACATTCTGGGCAATTATTATTCAATTTACTACCCAGTTTCATTTCATTTCATTTTCATTTCATTTATTTCCACAAAATTAAAATATATACAAAGCAATATACAAATACATTTTAAAATAATGGTGGACCAAATGAAAGCTCATCAGGCTTGTTTGGATGGCCCAAAATAACATTCATAGGCGCACATGATAGTACGTAATACATAATACATAAAACATAATACATACATAATCATAAAAATACATCCATATGGCATAAGACAGGTCTGGAAAGTAGGAGGAAAGAAACAGAGAGGCTATGATTATTTGTCAAGAGAGAGGGGTTGCTGAGTGTAAAGTAAATGTCGTTTGTAATTAAAGTTGAAAAGTTTACATGTCTTAGCTGTCTGAAGTTTAACAGAGAGACTGTTCCACAGTATAGGGCCCTGATAAAAAATTGTTGATGTATTAGTAGTTTTTATTACCCAATGTGGGCAGATTTTAACCAATAGTTGTGTGGATAGTATAAGTTGGGCATTTGTTGCCAAACTATTTTAAGAGAGGAGGGGTTTGGCTGGGCGACAAAATTAAAAAACAAAAAACAAAACAAACAGTGGTGTAATGGGCCAAAAAATTGAGGGGGCGCAACATGGCGTAGGTGGCAAAAATTTGTAAATTGCCAAGCGAGTGAAGCAAGCGAATTGTTTACCTTTTTCAAATGAAAATCTAATTTTGTGTCATTGTTGACGTAATATCAGGAAAAATATATAACTTAACTTAACCTTTTTCTTACATTTTCTTTCTTTATCTCCATTTTGATATTTTTTCTTGGTCATGGAACTCGGGGGGGGGGGGGGGCATGGCCTCAAGCCCCTATCTGTTTGCCAGTAGTATAATGATGATGATGATAATAATAATAATAATGATAATAATAATAACAAAGTGACTTGGAGTCTCTCATCAACACTGTGCGGATCTTCAGCGAAGACATCGGTATGCAGTTTGAGTTGGATAAATGTGCAATGATTACTCTCAAGAGAGGTAAGCCAGCCAATGACAACAGCTTCCAAATGCCGAACGGAGAAGAGATCAGATCAATCGAAGACGGTGGTAGCTATAAATATCTCGGAATACTAGAGGCAGATCAGTTGAAACATCAAGAAATGAAGAAGAAGATTGAGGCAGAGTATATCAGGAGAATTCGGAAGGTGCTCAAATCCAAACTAAATGCTGGAAACATGGTGAAGGCTGTTAACACTTGGGCAGTAGCCCTAGTGAGATATGCTGCTGGCATAGTTGAATGGAAAAAGCTTGAACTCGAACACTTGGACAGGAAGACAAGGAAGTTGCTACTATGCATGGGATGGTTCACCCAAAGTCTGACTTTATGTGTCAAGAGAGAAGGGAGGACGTGGTCTGGCTGGAATAGAGGAGACTGTAAGATATGAGGAACAAAGCCTATACTGCTATATTGAAGGCCAGATGGATACTATCATGACGGCAGTCAAACAGTCGATGAGGAAAGGAAAGGATATGACAGCAAAACAGCTGAAGGCTGATCAAAGGAAAATGAGACTGGAAGGATGGAAAGAGAAGGTGATGCACGGACAGCATTTAAGACAGACAGAGGAGTTTGCTGGACCAGAGAGTTGGCAGTGGCTGAAACGAGGAAGTTTAAAGAAGGAGACGGAAAGTATGCTAGTTGCTGCTCAGGACCAAGCAATTAGAACAAATTACCGAAGAGCCAAAGTTGAAAAGGAGCATACATCTCCCTCATGTAGAATGTGTCATGACAAAGACGAAACGGTGTCTCATCTAGTGAGTGAATGCAGCAAAATGGCACAGACTGAGTACAAAGGAAGGCACGACAGAGTAGCAGCTGCAGTTCATTGGGGTCTGGCCAAGAAGTACCATTTACCCCATGCAGAAAAATGGTACGAACATCGGGCAGAGCCTGTAGTAGAGAACGATGATGTAAAACTCTTATGGGATTTTAATATCCAGACAGACAAGGTCATTGAAGCTAGACGACCAGACATGGAATGTCTCATCATAGATATTGCGATTCCGGGAGACTGCAGAGCTTGGCGTAAAGAGGAGGAAAAGATGTAGAAGTATAACGATCTGCCATGGGAGCTGAGAAGGATATGGAAGGTGAAGACGAAGGTGGTACCAATAGTCATCGGAGCCCTAGGAACAGTGACAACAAGACACAGAAGCTTTCTGGCTGTTCTAGGAGTCGGGTTTTCCTTTGAAACGATACAGAAGGCGAGCTTGCTTGGAACAGCTCATATCCTACGGAAGGTCTTGAATTAGAAAGAGAAGTGAACAATGAGAAGAGGACCCATTTGATAGAATATAGAACAATAACCCTAGATTTCTGGAAGAAGTCCGGTTGCTGTTTAATATACCAACAGAACATCAAGTTGTGAACAATGGAAATAAAAATAACAATAATAGTAATAATGATTATAATAATCATTATTATTATAATATTAATTATAATTATATTGATTGATAATAATGATATATCATTCATTTTTTTCAAGTTCGTTTATTTTCATCTCTAACAGAACAAAATAAAATGGTCGTTATTACAATGACATTTGCATATGATGATATACAAACCTGGCATTTCTGCAGTCCTCTCCACACCCAACCTGTATGAGGCGCCGAATGTACCAATATTATATAGAACAATTATTTGTTATATAATCATTATTTATTAAATAATAACTATTATTTATATATATTTACATTTTATTTGTAAATAACTACTATTATATAAAATATCATTTCTAATTATTTATATATAATTCCAAGTAATACTTCATTATTTGTAAATAATAATAGTTCGACATTCCATTATTTATAAATAATGATTATTTGTTTTTCATTATTTATAAATAATGATTATTTGTTTTTCATTATTTATAAATAATGATTATTTGTTTTTCATTATTTATAAATAATGATTATTTGTTTTTCATTATTTACAAATAATGATTATTTGTTTGTCATTATTTATAAATAATGATTATTTGTTTGTCATTATTTATAAATAATGATTATTTGTTTTTCATTATTTATAAATAATGATTATTTGTTTTTCATTATTTATAAATAATTTGTTGAGTTTTCCATTATTTATAAATAATGATTATTTGTTAAATAATGAAAACGTCTACTTCATTATTTATAAATAATTTTTTCGAGTGCACCATTATTCTCATTATTTATAAATAATCATTATTTAATGTTCGAGTTTTCCATTATTTATAAATAAAGATTATTTGTTAAATAATGAAATATCTACTTCATTATTTATAAATAATAATTTTGTTTCAATATCCCATTAATCATTATTTATAAACAATTTTTACAGTTTGCCATTATATACAAATAATCATTATTTATATACAAATAACCATTATTTATTAAATAATGCCATTATTTATTAAATAATGGAAAACTCGCTATAACATGCAAATATGGGACCGCCCATGATATGCGATTTCCTTTTTCGTGATTTTTCTTCACAAATTTTTGTCCATTTCCTCTTCATAATGACATTTCTTGAAGCAATTTTCTAGGGATATGGTCTGATTGTAATATTCTTCATTTTCTATATAACTTCGTCTTCGTAGAAATATCAAAAAGTGTAATTTTATACGATTTTTCCTACAGTTCACAATCCCCATAGGCGCGCGTGTACGGTAGGGACAACCGGTGAATCGACGGAGTGCTCTTCATCGAAATACTACGTTGGTTGGTCCCCGGAAGTGGCGGACGGAATTTAGCCCGAATCCTCGATGGAAGTCGATCAAGTGCATATGAGCTGAGAGAGTGAAATATCAGTGTACTTGTACAGGCCCTTCTACTTTTTATAAATATTTCTTGTTGCTTTCCTGGTGTAGAGATAAGTTTCAGTTCTAATAATGCACTTCAAATACATTTTGGAGTGTCTGTTTGAGGCGTTTGGGGCGATTTCACCCTGGCCCCAAAATGCTCGCAACGACAATACGGGGGCATGATGACCCCTAATTTTTTAAAAACTTATTTTTCTATTGAAAATTATCTCAAAATTCACCAAAATTGTGCACGAAAGCCTTCGTATTTCACTTTTAAAACTCCAAAAAGTGCCCAAATGACAAGCTTGGTCGCTTCGCTGTGTCGCATTCAACTTGAGAACGTTCACGCGTCTGCTTCGATATATCCCCCCCCCCCTCCTCCGAAAGAAATTCTGTATACGGCCATGCTCTAAAGAGCCTGGCACATTGATTTATGTATACTTTCATTTTCATTATTTTTATCTCATTATCAACATGGCCTTACGCAGAATTTTTTCCAGGGGGGCCGGGGCCGGAGCATGACGCGCGTAAACTTTCTCAAAAAAATCTTGAAAGCGAGACAGCCACGGGACCAAGCCCAAATGACAAGCTTGGTCGCTTCGCTGTCTCGCTTTCAACTTGAGAACGTTTACGCGCGTCTGCCCCCACCCCCCGAAAGAAATTCTGTGAACGGCCATGCTCAAAAGAGCATATGGCACATTGATTTATATGTACTTTTCATTTTCATTATTTTTATCACATTATCATCATATGACCTTACACAGAATTTTTACCGGGGGGGGGGGGGGGGAGCAGCTAGGACGCGCGTAAAGTTTCTCAAAAAAATCTTGAAAGCGAGACAGCGACGCGACCAAGCTCAAATGACAAGCTTGGTCGCTTCCAAGTTGGTCGCTTCGCTTTTTCAAGATTTTTATGAGAAAGTTTACGCGCGTCCTGCTCCCCCCACCCCCCCCGGAAAAAATTCTGCGTAAGGCCATGATGATAATGAGATAAAAATAATGAAAATGAAGTATACATAAATCAATGTGCCAGGCTCTTTAGAGCATGGCCGTATACATAATTTCTTTCGGAGGAGCTAGGGGGGGGGGGGAAGCAGACGCGTAAACTTTCTCAAGTTGAAAGCGACACAGCGAAGCGACCAAGCTTGTCATTTGGGCACTTTTTGGAGTTTTAAAAGTGAAATACGAAGGCTTTCGTGCACACTTTTGGTGAATTTTGTGATAATTTTCAATAGAAAAATAAGTTTTTAAAAATTTAGGGGTCATCATGCCCCCGTATTGTCGTTGCGAGCATTTTGGGGCCAGGGTGAAATCGCCCCAAACGCCTCAAACAGACACTCCAAAATGTATTTGAAGTGCATTATTAGAACTGAAACTTATCTCTACACCAGGAAAGCAACAAGAAATATTTATAAAAAGTAGAAGGGCCTGTACAAGTACACTGATATTTCACTCTCTCAGCTCATATGCACTTGATCGACTTCCATCGAGGATTCGGGCTAAATTCCGCCCGCCACTTCCGGGGACCAACCAACGTAGTATTTCGATGAAGAGCACTCCGTCGATTCACCGGTTGTCCCTACCGTACACGCGCGCCTATGGGGATTGTGAACTGTAGGAAAAATCGTATAAAATTACACTTTTTGATATTTCTACGAAGACGAAGTTATATAGAAAATGAAGAATATTACAATCAGACCATATCCCTAGAAAATTGCTTCAAGAAATGTCATTATGAAGAGGAAATGGACAAAAATTTGTGAAGAAAAATCACGAAAAAGGAAATCGCATCATGAATATTCATATCATGGGCGGTCCCATATTTGCATGTTATAGCGAGTTTTCCATTATTTAATAAATAATGGCATTATTTAATAAATAATGGCATTATTTAATAAATAATGGCATTATTTAATAAATAATGGTTATTTGTATATAAATAATGATTATTTGTATATAATGGCAAACTGTAAAAATTGTTTATAAATAATGATTAATGGGATATTGAAACAAAATTATTATTTATAAATAATGAAGTAGATATTTCATTATTTAACAAATAATCTTTATTTATAAATAATGGAAAACTCGAACATTAAATAATGATTATTTATAAATAATGAGAATAATGGTGCACTCGAAAAAATTATTTATAAATAATGAAGTAGACGTTTTCATTATTTAACAAATAATCATTATTTATAAATAATGGAAAACTCAACAAATTATTTATAAATAATGAAAAACAAATAATCATTATTTATAAATAATGAAAAACAAATAATCATTATTTGTAAATAATGAAAAACAAATAATCATTATTTATAAATAATGAAAAACCAATTATCATTATTTATAAATAATGAAAAACAAATAATCATTATTTATAAATAATGAAAAACAAATAATCATTATTTGTAAATAATGAAAAACAAATAATCATTATTTATAAATAATGAAAAACAAATAATCATTATTTATAAATAATGAAAAACAAATAATCATTATTTGTAAATAATGAAAAACAAATAATCATTATTTATAAATAATGAAAAACAAATAATCATTATTTATAAATAATGAAAAACAAATAATCATTATTTATAAATAATGGAATGTCGAACTATTATTATTTACAAATAATGAAGTATTACTTGGAATTATATATAAATAATTAGAAATGATATTTTATATAATAGTAGTTATTTACAAATAAAATGTAAATTATATATAAATAATAGTTATTATTTAATAAATAATGATTATATAACAAATAATTGTTCTATATAATATTGGTACATTCGGCGCCTCATAAACCTGTTATAATTGCCTATTATACACTATGGACTCATTGTTTAATCAATTTTAATTGTTTACATTGTCTTCTAATGCATACCATGTTAATTGAATTACATTTGTTTGTTGGATATGCAAATAAATGAAATTAAGTGAAAATGAAATTTAAATCGAGATCGGTATATAATATTTTCCCCCATAAGTAAACAACATAATATATAAAAGCAAAATAAATTTCTGTGAAAATGAAGGGATCCACTTAAAGAAACTAAATGCTTGTAGCGCGTGAAACCCTCTGAATAATAGCAGTGGTAGTATTTGTAATATCAATAGTAAAAGTAATTTGTAAGAGGAGTTATGGAAAAAATAGTAGTTGCTTTGTCGTTTTTGTCTCACCTGCATAGCAGAGTGAGACTATAGGCGCCGCTTTTCCGACGGCGACGGCGGCGGCGACGGCGGCGACGGCGGCGGCGGCGGCGGCGTCAACACCAAATCTTAACCTGAGGTTAAGTTTTTGAAATGACAGCATAACTTAGAAAGTATATGGACCTAGTTCATGAAACTTGGCCATAAGGTTAATCAAGTATTACTGAACATCCTGCCTGAGTTTCATGTCACATGACCAAGGTCAAAGGTCATTTAGGGTCAATGAACTTAGACCATGTTGGGGGAATCAACATCAAAATCTTAACCTAAGGTTAAGTTTTTGAAATGTCATCATAACTTAGAAAATATATGGACCTAGTTCATGAAACTTATACATAAGGTTAATCAAGTATCAATAAACATCCTGCTTGAGTTTCACATCACATGACCAAGGTCAAAGGTCATTTAGGGTCAATGAACTTTGGCCGAATTGGGGGTATTTGTTGAATTACCATCATAACTTTGAAAGTTTATGGATCTGATTCATGAAACTTGGACATAATAGTAATCAAGTATTACTGAACATCCTGTGCAAGTTTCAGGTCACATGATCAAGGTCAAAGGTCATTTAGGGTCAATGAACTTTGGCCAAATTGGGGTATTTGTTGAATTACAGCCATAAATTTGAAAGTGTGTTGGTCTAGTTCATAAAACTTGGACATAATAGTAATCAAGTATCACTGAACATCCTGTGCAAGTTTCAGGTCACATGATCAAGGTCAAAGGTCATGTTAAGGTCAAAGAACTTTGGCCACGTTGGGGGTATTTGTTGAATTGCCATCATATCTCTATAAGTGTATTGGTCTAGTTCATAAAACGTGGAAATAAGAGTAACCAAGTATCACTGAACATCTTGTGCGAGTTATAGTAGTTTTCAAAATCAGCACTGCTGCTATATTGAATCGCGTGATGCAGGTGAGACGGCCAGAGGCATTCCACTTGTTGTTGTAGAAATAATAGTTTAAGAAGAAAGGGGGCGAAAGTTTGAATCATTATAAGGTGAAGGATGGGGGAAAGTGGTAGTGCATACTCTCACACGCCATCTGCATATTTTTAAGGATTTTCATTCCGTCCTTATTTGCTTCAGTTTTTGGTAAATATATATATATATTTTTTTTTTGCATATCCTTGTTGATATAAAATGAAGATTTGTATTTTTTTTTTTTTATCTGGAGTTCATGTAATCCATTTGAATGAAATCCTTAATAAAAACATGTTGAAAACAAAATATTCGGAAACTTTTGCAATGGTGTTTGCAAATTATTATCGTTAGTCTTATTATTATTGTCATCTTTATCATTATTCAAATATTCACTAATATTATCATCGTCATTTGCATAATGATAATTAAAAATGGATGTGCCCGTACCTTGTCCTCATTCCCCGGCCGAATATGACTAGACGAGAAAAAAAAGCAAGTGAAAATTAGAATGGTATACTAGTTTTAAGTATTACAGGTGCGCTGTACTCTCTGCTACATTGTCTGTACTAACTGTTTCTATGACAACAGGACGCTGCTGCTGTGTAATGTGTATACGTTGGCATAGCAGCGGGTCGTTTGATTTCTCGCTTATAGTTCCGGCCTACAGATGCAGAAAATACTCTTTTATTATACCGCATGTCTAAGTTCATGGCTAGCTGAGGGCAACTTACCATGAATTGAATTTCATTTAAAGCCTGCCCAGATTATATCGACATGCATCGCGGATTTATATATTTCATAAGCCACATCTCCTAATCAATTACCGGATTAAAAAAGAAAAGCTTCGTTCATACCCCTCCAAGAGCGCCCCGAATCAGCCAATACGTGTCCAATTACACTAACTTATTATATCACATTATATCACATAATACATTTAACGTGCTCATCGGTGATCAAGTTTTAAGGGAGGATAAGCTATATCCATCTGCGTGCATTCTTGTAATGTGATTGTTTTGGAAAATAATAAATAACTTAAATTTAAGTGAAGTGAGACACCCCCCCCCCCTCCCTTCAGGATCATTAAGTGCATTCGCTATACATGCACGGTAGGCGCTTATCCAGGGAGGCGGATCTGGGGGCGAAAGGACCTTACCATCATAATATATACGGGCCACCCTTTACCCCCTTTTCGCTTTTTAAAAAAGAACGGGAAAACACTCCCCGTGATGTGATACCATCCTTCCCCCCGATCTTGGTACACCAAGAGTCATTGGGCCCTTATAGCTCTTATGAACAAAAAGTATACAAACATGATCAAGGAGAATAAGTATAAGGAAATATCCCGTTCTTATTGCTGTTGAGGCGTTTGAAATATTTAAATGGTTAACTTTATTGCTCCCACATATTAAGTGGACGTTTAATTAAACCTTATTATGATACAAGGACTAGATCAATGTCCACTGCCTTCCTTCAGGTAAAAGAAACGCTCCTCTGTGAAATAATGGTGGCAGGAGGACTTTTCAATACATCGGGACCACGGAGTGGAATAATCTCAGGAAAGATCAACGCCAGACAACGTCACTCAACTCATTCCGTGCTTCATTTAACAAATGAAAAAAATAAATCAATGCAAGAGGTGCAATATCGAGTAGTTGATTTATATTCTTATTTTGAAACGTTACTCAAATTCTACTCATTACTCATTACTCAACATCTACTCAAATTATGTTTTAATCATTTGAACTATTCTCTGTTACCAGTCATCCTTCCTTTTCCTGTTAATCACATTTAGCCGGTTTCCAATCGCCTTTACCTTAATTCCTTTTGTCTTAATTTTACAGTAACTTTTTTTGGCAATTCAATTTTGATCTTTTATTTGATTGTATTTTAATGTTTATTATATAAATTTGTTCTTTAGTAGTACTGCAATACCTATATATGCCACTTAGATTGATGTTTTCTTTGTAAATATTGTACATAAGGACAGCAGTTTGTGTAACTGATGAGGCCACCCTGATTAAATATAACTGAAAATAAATACATATATATTTTTTGTGCATTCACAAGCAAGTATCAATCATCATATCAAGATCGAGATCTCCTTGATCATACAAAATACATTTTTTTATTGAACGTATAGTCATGATAGTGTTGGCAGGGTGCAGTAATGACATCACAACTAATGCGGATTAACATTATGGTTTAGACCTGATCGGAAAACCTTTTTCACCGCATCCAATCAGCAAAACAAAAATCTTCATTATTCAGTATATCCTTTTGAGGGGTTATTAGGCTGGCCGAACTCTCTTCAAGTTTGAATTAAATCAATCAATCAATCAATACGAATTATCATCAAACCATAATGTGCGGCAGGTATTAATTAAACACATTTTCATTCCTCGTTCATGTGTACTCGTCAGTAGAGTTCATTCCATTATGAGTTATGAGCTCGGCATGTACAGAAGAGGGAATTACCGTCGAAATTGGGAAGTTTTGGCATGCCGAAGATATGAAACGTATTATCAAAAAGTATTGTGCAAATTAAACATTCTTCAAATGAGTTGGCTGAATGATGATATCATAACTCCATTTTGTTTTATTCATTCTAATATCAACTTGATTTTATTGAAAGTCGAGTTATTTCTCAAAATTTGCCATTCTGTTTCTTTTCTGTTTATCAATTAATATTCCCATTTCTTTCTTTCTTTCTTTTTTTCTTTCTTTCTTTCTTTCTTACTTTCTTTCTTTCTTTCTTTCTTTTTTTTTTCTTTCTTTCTTTCTTTCTTTCTTTCTTTCTTTCTTTCTTTCTTTCTTTCTTTCTTTCTTTCTTTCTTTCTTTCTTTCTTTCTTTCTTTCTTTCTTTCTTTCTTTCTTTCTTTCTTTCTTTCTTTTTTTTTTCTTTCTTTCTTTCTTTTTTTTTTCTTTCTTTCTTTCTTTCTTTCTTTCTTTCTTTCTTTCTTTCTTTCTTTCTTTCTTTCTTTCTTTCTTTCTTTCTTTCTTTCTTTCTTTCTTTCTTTTTTTTTTCTTTCTTTCTTTCTTTCTTTCTTTCTTTCTTTCTTTCTTTCTTTCTTTCTTTCTTTCTTTCTTTCTTTCTTTCTTTCTTTCTTTCTTTCTTTCTTTCTTTCTTTCTTTCTTTCTTTCTTTCTTTCTTTCTTTCTTTCTTTATTTTCTCTTGCATTTTCCCCAATCTTTTTTCTTTTTACTGCAGTATCCTTTTTTGTTGGGGAGGGGGGTTATCGAAGAAATTTTATGATATGCAGTGCAAATACTTTTTTTTAAAGTATTTGGAAAGCACTATAAAACCATTTAATCTGGCATACAGTAGAATTCTTCTCTTTTTTTTTCTTCTCTTTTTCTGGGGGGGGGGGTGGGATGGGGAAGGGTGGATATATTTTAGGACGGGTTGTTTTGTCCTATATCAAACTATATTTTTGATAACTTCGTATTTATTTCTCTCTCATTTATTTGTTTTTTTTTCTCATTTTATTACATATATCTGTATTTGTACTTTGTTATTTGTTGTGTTATCTATTTTTTGAGGGACCCACATTGTACAAGCATTGCTTTTTAGTGGTTCCCTCCATTTCCATCTTAATTTAATTTCTATTGAAAAATAGTATACATATTTAAAACCTACAATGTGTTGCCCAAATTGTCTAAGTGTTTTCTTTTTCTTCACAACATATGTATTATTACTTCTTTTTTTGCAACGGATACAAATATTTATGTTTATATATGGTATACAATTTGTTTTTGTTTGATGGAAGTGAAATAAATAAATTTGAATTGAATTTGAATTTGAATACAACTGAATACACGAAATAGTCAATTTTTCGACGCGCTTTGGGGACAAATATGGATAAAACTCGATGTAAATTTTGCGCGCCGAAAATTTTGACAACTTTTTCCACTTGTCCTCCGATCCAAAACATGGGATCGATGCCCCTGTGTACGATGTGTAATTTGATAATTAACCCGCCGTCAGCCGCTAACAACCCCCCTCCCCCGTAGCGTATACCGAAGGCGTCAATTTTGCTATCAGTGGTTGCGCCACAAACACATTGGCCCGAATTCTCGAAGGGTGGCTAACTTAGCCCATGGTGCTAAATCGCGTCATTTGACGTCATTTAGCCCATGGTGCTAAATTTTGCATTTCTCGAAGCTCGGCTAACTTAGCCCGGGCTAAATCGTGGGCTAAATCGCGTCATTTGACGTCACAAATTTAGCCACCCCTTTGGCCATGGGCTAAATCGTGGGCTAAATTAGCCCACTGATTTTGACCAATCAGAAAGCAGATTATCAATATGAACAATAATTGTTTTATTTTCTGCATCGCGAGAACGAGCCGACGATATGGACGGGAAGGGGGTCGTAATGCCGTATTTATCTTCACATCTTCGAACAAAACCGTAAGTATGCATTTTGACGTAAGAGTTTTGATCATTGTAGAGCCTTCGGCTGATTTTTCATTTATCTGTGCCAACGCGAAATATCAGAATATGATTCGGAATACCTGATGATGCGGAAGTCTTACATCAAGAGTTACAGCATGAAGTAATGACACAGTCCCATACGTTCAATTTTGTGTGTGACTGACTGACTGTCCTGTGCAGTCTGTCCATACACACTCCAAGGATCACGATCAACCGCGTTCAGAAAAACTGCTGTAAATGAAGTGAACGGTGTTCCCAATATCATGATAATGTCCTTATAAAGCTTAGATCTGCATGGCATGGGCCATTGGATAGGCGGGGGGGGGGGGGGACCTGTCCCCCCTGAAATGTTTGTTCCCCCCTAGTATTTTAGGTTGATGACTTTTTTTTTTTTTTTTTGCTTGTCAAAATTTTTTGCGATCCCCTCCTAAAATTTAGGTTTATAACCTTTTTTTTTGTCTTGTCTTTCCGTTAATGCCCACAATCATTATTTTGATTATTATGGCATATGAATGTCAATATTGACTTGACCTGAATTTTGCCGGGACCGGCAGGTGCAATACACCGGGTGAACACCCTACCGTACTCTTTGACGAATAGTGACGGTGTATTGGATTTAACGTGCATAGGTTGGGTTTCTCCTATACATGGGACCAACATTTGCGTCCTTTCCGATGGACGGAGTGCTTTCCAACTGCATTCACACCTGCACTGAATACAGTGGTGAGGCACGCTAACACACAACGCTAAATAGCATCAGATTTTTTTGTTAGACGCGTTTCGGCATGAGCGGGACTCAAACCCCTCACGAGTCACGTTGAGATCTACGATCTTATCCGAAACATGCGCTCTAACCGACTGAGCTACGCTGCCTTTTTTTGGGCTTGTCAAATTTTTTCCGTGTCCATCCAAAAATTTCAGGTGGCCCCCCCCCCTTAATTTTTTGGCTTCTGCCGCCAATGTAGCTATGGCCATGCTGGCCAGGCAGGGTTATCATAAATGACTAGGCCTAGAGTATAGTAATTACGGTATGGCAACTGCAAAACTCACTCGGTCACTGGCATCGCAAAGACAAGCTAAGTAAAGTGACCTGAAAGTTTACTTTAAAGTTTGATGTTTTCTTTATTTCAATTTTTGAGTCATTACTCATCACTCAATCAATGAACAAGGTCATGATAGAATGATTACTCTTTTTTTTTTTGGGGGGGGCATTCACCCAGGTTAAAAATAGTGGTGGATTGATCCACATGATGGAGCCTGTGTATAAAACTATAAAAAAGAACTGCCCACTCATCAAGGCTTGTCCCCAACCCCTCCCCCCCCCCTCCAAGAAGAAAAAATACTGTGACTTTGTGTTTGGGAATGTTGATATTTCTTTGAAAAAAAAATAAATGCACCCGTGAGGCCATGACTCATCATTATAATTTATAGACCCCTGTATTTCTTATTTTTTTGTATTAATCTCTTCTATAAAGTTCTAAAACTTATGTCACCTAGTACTGTGTATAGATCTAGATTATTTGGAATGACCTTTGTTTCTGGGGATTGTTTTCTTTAACAATTTTTTTATTTACATTGGGAGGCAGTGTAGCTCAGTAGGTTAGAGCGCATGTTTCAGATAATATTGTAGATCTCAATGTGAGGGGTTCGAGTCCCGCTCATGGGCGGAAATCTGTCCCGAAAGGTAGGGGGGACAACGGGCTGATCCAGCCTTCGCCAATGGGGGGGGGGGGGTGAAAACATTTTCAGCCATATGTTAATCCCTGATCGGCTGGTTGAAGGTAATTTTTGTCTGTTTCATTGAAGGAGTAGTCCTCATGGTCACTTTTTAGCTTTATTCTTATAAATCAACATAAATATATGATATCATTGTCCTTATATTAATGCTAGCGCGAAGCGCGAGCAAAATTTTTTTGGAAAATTTATGTATTTTTTTCCTAAAATTTGAACATTCTGGGCAATGTTTGTTATCTTGAAAAAGATGTATATACAACTGAATATATATTACGACCGCGAAGTGCGAGCAGAGGTTAACTGATGGAAAAGGTACCTGTTAAAGACTGTTTGCAATTAGCCATGAAGACGTTACATATTTCAACAATCAAATAATGCGAGCGCGAAGCATGAGCGAAAATTTTATATAGTGACATGAAAGATTGTTTTTATTTTCCAAGTTTTCCCCTCATCTTATTTTATTCACTCTGGAAAATTTGACAAGCAAAAAAAAAAAAAAAAAAAAAGGTTTTCACCCAAAATGTAAGGTCATTTAGTCCAAAATACATGTATTATTTCGAATGTTAATGATGCATTTTTCTCCATCATAAAAGACCAAAAATAGTAGGGGGGACATTTGATATTGTGTCCCCCCTACTATTTTTGGTAGGGGGGACATATCTCCCCCTGGGATTTCCGCCCATGGTCCCGTTCAAGCCAAAATTTGTCTAACAAAAAATATGATGCTATAGCATTGTGTGTTCCTGTTAGCATGTCTCAGACTCTCATCACTGTATTTAGTGCAGGTGTGAATGCAGTTGGAAAACACTCCGTCCATCGGAAAGGACGCAAATGTTGGTCCCGTGTATAGGAGAGTCACAACCTATGCACTTTAAAACCAATACACTATTCGTCAAAGATGGGTGTTCACCCAGTCACGGTATTTATTGCACCTGCCGGTCCCGGAAAAATTCAGGTCATTGAGGTCAAGTCAAACTTGACGTTCATATGCCATAATAATATAATGATTGTGGACATTAACGGAAAGACAATGCTACCATCAATCATCCCCACTGTAGAGCCAAAGAAGTTCAGCGGAACAACCAATATACAGAGAGTAGAGACTGAAATTTTTGGTCTACCATTTAATTAACATGCAGGTAGACAATTTTGAAGTCATTGTGCATGTTTATTATTTCTATTTGATCCCTAGATCAAATAAATCCCTTTAAAGTACCAACAGGAGCACACAAAATATTACTATTTGTACTAACAAGTAGATTCTAGATTAGACCAAAAGCGTCAGTCTGCGACTCTATCTATGTACATTGGTTGTTCCGCTGAACTTCTTTGGCTCTGCTTACCAATTGGGATTATAGTAAAATGTCAGAAATTGTTGAATAAATCCCCCAAAACAAGTTATTCCTGTCTAATTCTTGATAAAGATAAATATCATACAGTATTACAATATCAGAATTTATCAAGTCTACTACTGATTGTTATTCATATCATAGTAAGATTTTTATTTCCTTTTTATTTCTTCATTATTAGGCACTACCTAAGCCACAATACTGAAAATGGCTAATGTTCTCCAACAGTGTCGTCACTCATCATTGTTGAGTATGGAGTATGGAAAGAGAGGTTTGTTTCATTTTTTTTATTTCATTAATTTTCTAACCATAAGAAAATCTTGATATATCGGTTTCCTATTTTATGCCAACTGTAACCAATTATATTTTAGGGGCCATCTTTTTTTGTTATCACAATAAATGAAAACCTGTTTGATGGATAACTGTAATCTTATTATTTTACACTTACTGCAGAACATATTAAAGTCATTTGTAATTTCCTTTCCATTATTTTGATTGGGTAGGCAGTTTACCTTTAGAGTGACGATGTTCGGAATATGGCAAAAAAGGTGATGATCTCGGAATGCATGTCCACAATCCATATTATTTAACTCGTCCACATTTTAAAATTTTATTTTTTACTTTATCTAACCCACAGATACTTGAACATGTTGGAATGTCACCTTGAGGACCAAGATATGGGGAGAATAATGCTTGAATGGTGCACAGATGAGTCTTTTCAACTCTGGTATGCTTCTCCAAGAAAACGGCCATGCACATCACCAGAATGCTAGAACAGGATCAGGGAGTGAATATCTGAGGAAGGGTTCTTTTCCAGTACTTTGATACAATTGTCTTCACTTCATTTTTTTGCTGTTGGTGAGTTATTTCCCATCTACTTAATGTCCCATGATAATGAGCTTTTGTCAATAGTATGTTGTTTTTTTTCCTTAATACAATACAAATCAAACTTATGTAAAAATAATCCAGAATAAAGACAAAATAGTCATAATACATTATGAATACAAAATAACGATGTGAGCTTAAAGCCATCATGAGCGGTTATGCAACTTCACCCAAGCTGACATGATCTTACTTGTATGTATGCAGTCAACTTGGCCCTTACATACTGTATTTCATCCTTTTTCAGTCCTGTTGTTAGTCAAATTTTATTATAATTTGATTCTCTTCATATGTACGATCAGACAATTTTAAAGAGTTAACTGCAAAATTTTCTATTGCAGGAGAAATGAGAAATCGAAAAGAAAATGCATTTTGCTTCTTCAGGTAAAAGGGGTATTACTATTAATTGTTACATCAATGAAGATATATTTCTAGAAAGAATACTGAAGAGCAATTTTTTAAATATGTATTCTGTTCTTGATCCTTACTGCAGGTATCCTTTGCTCTTCTTTTTTGATGAATTCCTGCCTGCATTCTCTCGTCAATCAATCAAGATAGCGTGCTATTTCGCATTCCATTGGCCATGTCATAATCTACGCATGAACATGGACACTGAGTTAAAACTGGTAGCTTGCTCAATCCCGTACATCTCTTGACTGTCACCAGCTAGTTATTCCTAGAGGTTTTAAAGCTACTGTACCACAGCCAATTTGGACAGCACCATCTCAAGACATAAACTCCTGTACCTTGTAACACCAGGATGTAATAAATTGACAGGTTTATTACTTATTTGCAAAGAAAATAATATTTTCTTAGTTGTTGGGGTGTTTCCACGCATTCCTGTATTTCAATAGTGATCTAATGACCATCTTGCTTTTAAAACCCAAATTCACAATATTTTTCTTGTTTGATAAAAGGTTAGGTACTTCTGGGTGGATATAAATGACACACATGTTGGGTTAATAAGCAACAGTTGTATCATACTTAACTCAGTTTTGCCAAGAGATGGACTGACTTTAGGTCATTCTTATTATTCAAGTCTATTGTCTCACTTATCTTTTTTTTAATTAAGAATCAATGCTTAAATCCTCATGGTTTCAATTTTAACCCTATAGACTGGGCTATTTCAACGTCTAAGAAGACTGGGGGGGGGGGGGGGCTGATTCAGCCCCCCCCCCCCGCCACCCCCAGGTCTTCTTAGGATTAAGACCTGTTTATTCATAAAATAGTCACTTGCCTTGGCATGTGCAGCTCCCTAATGTGTCAAATTTAAATCATATAATTTCATTTTGGTGAATTAATATCCTTTTACTTTCCAGCTTTTCGTAGGCACTTCGATACACTGAAATGAGCACTATATAAATGCAAACTACCAGTAATATTATCAATTTAATATTACTATTATTATGATTGAATCATCCTTCTTTAGTGTCTTTCAGAAATATATTTGACATTTTTTCCGAGTATCTTATCATTCATAGTGATAAATGTAGACAGTAAATTAAATTTTTTGTGTCATATAAACGACTTTTGATCTAATTAAAAAAACAACAATGTACTGAATAAACTAATCTATCTACTATAAATGTACATACGTTTTGTTTATATATTGTATTCCAGGTGTGTTATCAGCAGAAAACATGATTTTTTTTCTCTCTCTCTCCATGTGCCTGTGTTCAGTTATTACAGGAGGCAAAAAATAAATTAATATAAGAAATACTTTATTCACTTTCAGATTAAAATTGTGCCAAGGAAAGATTAAGGTTATGTGTAAGGCAGGGGTGGTAGTAATGTGAATGATATGTTGGTAAAGGTTGTGTATGAAGGAAGTAAACTGACTGCTTGTGCAAGAGGATACAATTAGAGAAAATTGCTGTAGTGGGTACTACAATGTTATTTATTATAAACTTTTAATTGGGAGAAAAGTTTTTTGGTATGTAAAGATACATGATAAATGTGCATGTGATGAAAGCAAATGAGAAGTGAAAGGAGGGAAGGTAGCTATATCACCGAGAGAATGACATGTGGGGTTAGCATATCATAAGACTTTGTTTAAATGTTAATTTTTATTGTAGGAATTGTAATCCCCTCAGAAATGATTTTATTTTTTTTCTTTAAAAGCAGGGGCATTTTGACCAAATATCCTGAATTAAGCAATTGGTCTTCGGGAGGGGATGGAGGGGGCAAAGTTATTACAAGGCAGGGGCTGCGGAACAGTTAATCACAATCGGTCAAGGCCCTCCCCCCCCCGGTTCCGCAGCCCCTGCAAGCTGGACACCAGGCTGATAATTTCAAAATTGACCATAATTAGCAATTATCTTTCAATCTAGGAGTACCTTGGACATTTTGTCATAATTTCCCCCAATTTCAAATATATTTTTATGATCGGTGGAATACCGTTTTTACTCATCCAGGGTTCATAAGTCAACATTTTTCTGGCTAAAATACTGTATTGCCTTTGAAAAAATGAATACATGCTCTTACGAATGTGCAAGCATGGTGTCTAACTTGGTTACCCCCCCCCCCCCGCCAACTGGAGTAGCAATAACAGAAATAAGTTAGGGATAATGCAATTACAGTGACCAGTGAGTGCTCTTGGAGGAGCTTACCAATTAATATCTTGGCTCCTTCCAAAATTGTTAGCTCTGGCACAAATGTTGGAAGTTTTTGCTCGCGCACAACTTTTTAAAAATTAATTTTACCAGATACGCCATATCAAGCCCCCTTTAAATTTTTGGTTCATCCAGGACTTCATCGATCATGGGGTGCAGAAATTAAATGTTCCTCCCCCCCCAAAAAAAATAGATAAAATCAATCGAAAATAAAAATGATAAAGAAAAAAAATATAAACTAGTTAAGTAAATTATAAGAGGTAGACTATAAATAAAGGAATAAAAATAACGAAATAAACAAATTCAAAAGAATTCTGTTTTTGAAGGTGAAAGATAATTAAATTAAAAAAAATAATAGAAAATGGAATTTCATACAAATACTGCTGCAACTTCCCCATTGATAAAAATATAACTTATTGGAAAAAATACAATTAATAGAACATAAAATTTTAAAAATATTACTTCAAATAGGAAAGTTTAAGAGAAAGAAATAAATGGCACTCGATAGTGGGGTCGAGATCATGTTGCTTGCGCCGGCCGGCCCCAGCCCCTAACTCATAAATCTTTCACATCCATCTAAACGTAACATACAAGACCCCAATTTTTTTCAAGATTCAATTTTTAGGATAGCCATAGCAGCATGGCATTTCATTTTCAATCAAAACTCGATCCACCCACTTTGACAAGGTAGGTAGGCTTCGTAAACAGAATCAGATCGATGATGTATTTCACACAATGTGCACTATAAATGGCAAGTTTTTTAGTTGCATTTTCCGTACTCAGTACTACGATATGTGCTCGATTTGGACTAAGGTTAGATCTAACCTATAGTCTATACATACCTAACAAAAGGTTAAAATTGGAGTAAGGTTAGGCCGAAGTATATGAAGTTATCTTTTTTTTTTAATTGATCGCGCAACTTCTGGTCGGGTCGGCTCCGGGCGGGTAAAATCTTTATATCAATTTCTGCCGTCACCTCCATAACGTCAACTTCTCCCGCTTTTCAACCATAATTTTGGGGCAAACAGGTTCCTAATTTAAAAAGAGGAATGTATAAAATTCGTGTCGTATTAAATAGAAAAGTACAACATTTTTTATCAAATTCTATTAATCTTCATGTCATTTCCCTGCACATTCATCTCCTGTCCTGTTTTGCGCCCTCAGTTTGAAATTTTGAATGACACTTAGGTATAAGACAAAGAAATTAGGCATCCTTTTTTATATAATTTCAATAAATCTCAGAAGTTTCATCTTTTTGCGCACTATTTTCCTTGTAACGAAGTTCAATAATCTTAGGAAATAAATTGAATTAGAGCCGATGGGGTATTAGAGATATCTGCATTCGATGAAACGTCCGCCCTTTGAAATTTCAGAGTTTTATTGCTCTGCGCGGGGAGGAATATCTTCCTCCCGGCATATACACTTCTCCTCTGTTTTGCGAGTTAAAGATATGCACTGTCGCTAAATTGTTTGTAATCAAATCTGATCTTTCCAAGGGAAGTATTCAATACATCTTTGAGAATCCCCTTTTCTCGGGACCCTTTTCATGGCAAAAAAATTGATAAAACGCTTTAGCTTCCGCGCTTCGCGCGGGTTATTATGATTTTAATTTCCTCCATTGTATTCCTTTTTGTGCGTTCACAATCACTTTTGAAAACAAGGTTCAAAATCACAATATAGTCAACTGAATTGGAGCTGATATAGGTACTAGAGACAAGAGAGACGGCTCCTTCTCATTTTAATTTATGAAACACCAAAAGCTTCGCGTTTCGCGCGGGACGGGGAAACTCCCCCTCCCTGCACCCACCCCCTAGGGAACGCGCTTCGCGCGCTCTGTAAGCGTTGGCACGCTTCGCGTGCATTTACCGCCCCCTCCAAAATGAAATCCTGGCTACGCGGTTGCTAAAATATATTATACTAATTGTTCTTATGTTGAATCTATTTATATATACAAATCATTTTGTATCTCATATAGGATATTCATATCTTTATGTAGTGTCAATCATAATTGACAGTATTTTGGCTTCTATGTTCTCCATGTCACTCTCCACTTCTTCACCACTTTCTGTTTTTCTCTCTACCTCACTCAATTTTCTCTTTCTATTTGGAGGACATACCCCCCCTCTCCCTCTCTTTCTTTCCATTACTCTCATTTCTCTCTCTCTCTCTTCTTCTTCTTCTCTCTCCCTCCTCCCCTTTGCTTATTTCTCTCTTTCTCAAACTTCTATTTTTGAGATACATCTTTTACTTTGAGATAAGTTTTGACGTAAAATACTGTAATTACGTTTTTATTCATTTGCTTTGTTATATCTGTATATTCTACTTCATGAATTTTTGTAAATTGCCCCTTTCAGCTTGTGCTGCTGGTCAATTTTCATGTGCATATATACCAATAAATAAATAAATAAACAAGCTCAACGACGACACGGATTGATCAAATATGATATCGCAGTAAAAAGCTAAAATTTGTTATTGTAATTGTGCTGCTGTATTCACATTTCATTTTTTACGCTTTGTTTTTCATTGCATTAAATAAAATTAATACATACTTATGTCACTCTATTTCTGACTCTTGTTTTTTCTTTATCAATGTATGTATTTACAGTGCCGCCGGTGAGATGTCAACCTAGGTTTGACGGCTTAACAGGTGGTATTCTTGTCGGTAGCTTGTCTGGAGGTACAGAAATTGTCTTGGCTGGCCATGGTAAGATATAATTATCTGATTCGACTACATATGAGAAGGCATATTGTGTACTTGAGTGGAACTCAAAAATTTCATTACTTTGGTTAATATTTGCATCCAATTTTGATTCAATTTACAGTTTTATGGTATTTTTCGTTGTTTTTCTTTCAGTTTAGTCGAATTATGTTCTTGGAGTAGATGATTGTCATTCAACACCTTTCATAACTGTACGAAAACACCCAGGGTCATAATTGTATTGGCCTATATCCCCCTTAAATAATTAGCTTATTTCCGTTTATGACTCTCCGTCAGGTTTAACCCTTCTATTGTAATCCATAATTCTTCATAAAATTTTCGTTCCGATAGGCCTTCTTGCATGCCCTAATGGGCCAGAACTTTTTTTCAAGAATAATGGTCCTTTTTTTGTGGGGGTGTTGTGTGTGAGTGGTTTTTTTTTTCGGGGGGGGGGGGGGCGTTTAACAAAATTGTACAAGATTGTACTGCTCCGTTACTACACTCTAAAAAAGATTGAGTAAAAATTTACCCAATATTGGGTAAAAAGGTAACAGGCATGTTTGCTGCGTATTTTCTTCCCCTCATATTGGGTAAATGCAAGTTACTTTAAATGGTAAATTTCAACACACCATATACTATCAAATACTTTGTGAATCGCAATGATTGCGTAAAATTAACAAAGTATGTGGTATCACCCAGTAAGCAGACATGTTCCCGTTTTACCCAATATTGGGTAAACTGTTTTGAGAGTGTATTGTCATACGATGGAATGTAAAGGAGAAAATATACACACTCTAAAACACCAAAAAGACGAAAAGCCGGGTGGAAAAGGGGCGAGGAATGAAAGCTTTTCCACCCATGACCCCAGCCCTTATAATGGTCGATATCATTTTTTTTAGTGCAACTAAAAATGTTTCCCCTCTTTTCTGTAATCTCTTGCAGAGTTCAGTAGTGAGTTTGACATCAATAGCGACGGCGTCAGGAACAAAGTATTCCTCTCCAATGATTATACTACAATACCCTGTGACGTTAACCCGTACACTAGTACAACCAGTCGACTCGTCTGCGAAACCAGGTATAATATAAGATTTGTTCCTTTAATAATAATAATAATAATAATAATAGGCATTTATAAAGCGCCATCTATCTAGAAATATTCTATTCCGAGGCACGTTGTTATTATTATTATTACCCCGGCTTTAGCTCGAGCTGCCTTTCAGCGCTCATGCATTCAATGAATTAATCCTGCCGGGTACCCATTCACCTCACCTGGGTCGGGTTCAGCACAATGTCGATAAATTTCTTGCTGAAGGAAATTACGCCATGGCTGGGATTCGAACCCACGACCCTCTGTTTCTAAGTCAGAAGATTTATCCACTGGGCCACAATGCTCCACACTCAACGCTCCTTTATTCTATTGGCCTATCTCTGTCGCCGCTATGTCGGTCACAACCACAGGTCTGTCATAGGTTGAATGAATACGGTACAGCTCCAAACTAAAAAGATGATCTCCATACTCAAGGCAGTACACTCTTAAAAAGGTTGGGCAAAAAAGGCCCAATTATTAAACATCACTTGGCCACATGCTGTCCACACAACTATCGGTAAAAATTTTGTCAAAATTGGGTAATGAAAACTAATAATTGGGTAATAAATTTGCTCAATAGGATAATAATTGCCCAGAATATATATATATACATATTACCAACATACATTACCCAACACAGTGGACAGTAAGATGCCCAACATTTTAACTGTCTATATACACACTGTATATAACACGTCTGCAGAAAATCAGGAAAAAAATGTGGAGATTTTGTTTTTATGTGATACTGTTGTCTTCGAAAATGTTTGTATTGATTGATAAGGAATTATTTTCACTTCAATTTTTTTTAACAATTTAATTACAAGGTAAGGCGAAATATAAGATGACGTAATATCTTTAAATGCGTCCCTTGCAAGTATTTCGTCGACTTCGTGAGATTTTCGGTCACTCGGGGGAGGGGGAGACGACGGGCTAATATACAAAATCTGAATTTCGCCCCCCCCCCCCCCCGAGGATCGCCGTCTATATATGCAATGGACCAATAAAATATATTGGTTAATCGATTGATGATTGATTGATTGATTAAAACAATTCTTCGATTATTATCTATAGGCCTGGTGAAGCGGGCCTTTTCAATGTGCATGTGGAAGTAGATGGAAAAGTAATTCCAGAATGTACCGCCGCGTATACTCGACGTTGCCAATTTGAGGTAAGTACCGTATAAAGCAAGAAACAGGTAATCAGTGATTTACAAAAGAAATGTTCTTGTCGTGTTCATGGTGTTAGCCTGTGATAAGCTCATATCCCTTCAATGTCTGAATTATAATAATACCCCCACATTTTGAAGTTCTTTTGTATTTATATATCTGTTTATTGTAGTGTAGTGATGTTTGTTTGTATTTTTATATAATTTGTGGAAATAAATAAATTTCGAACCATGCTGCATGATAAAATGCAAAGTCCATTTTTTGGTGAACATTCTAAATACCACATTTCTAATCTTGTTCTTCGGTGACATGTGTTACGATAAAGCAATAAAGCAATGAATTGAATTGAGGCAAAAATAAAATGTATATGTGTAGCCAAGAGCTAGACATGCCCCTTAAATTACATAGGGCCTAATTAGAATTTCATTTTAAAAGGACAATATTTTTTCGCTCGTTTCGCTCACTCGCGACGTTTTAGAAATTTCCCCACATTTGTTGTGGCTCCTCAAAATGTTTGGTTTATTAAGCCACTGCGTTGAAGTAATGTGTTGTGTAAAAAGTATAACCGTGATTTGATTAAAAATAGCGGCAGTCTGTAAGGTTTAAAACATTTTCATCAATCTCAAGAGGTTCCGAGGGCTCCGCCCCCAGACGCTAACCACATGACGCTGACGTACAAATAGAAGGATTTTTACAAAAAGAATGGTTCTACAAAATAAAAAAAGAAAGGAGAAAAGGGAGAGAATAGTGTAGGATTTGATGTTATTTTCTATCACTACGTAATATTGTAATGCAGGTGAACTTTTTTCTCGCTATAGCTTCGTTCGCAGGTCACTTTTATTAAGAAAATTGTGCCTCTTCACGCTAACTACCGCATAGAGCTTCTCTATAACGCTCGCGTACAATAATGAAAATACTGTTCAAATCATGGTATGACCGGGAAATTTGGGGTTCTGCCCCCCCCCCCCTCCGGCCACCGACCTCTGCTACGCCCTTGCATATTGATAAGCTGAATTTACACTATTTACAGTTTTGTTTCATTATATTTTGTCTTGATTTCAATGATTTTCAAAAATTCAAGTTTGGCCTGAAAATTGCGCTTTTCGTGAAATTCCGTATTGTTCCTGAATCCAGTTTCCCCATTTTCCAGTATGGCTGAAAACTCGGAACGACTACAGTTAATATTGATCACCATCGTCATCTTATATTTGTTACTATAATTATCTTTATAATATAGGGTTTCCCGTCCAATTTCATCAGAGTTGCATTTAAATTAATGAAAGGACGTTCACATTCGAAATATTTCGTCCACCCTCTGCACACATGGTTTATTTTCATTTATTTTGCATTCGATTCCGTTCTATATCATTCCTTTGAATTTTGTAGAAATTCAATTTAGAGAGAAATTCGTTCAAATTAATTGCCCAAAGGTGTCATTTAATTTCGCGACGACGAACTGATCATTTAATTTCGCCTAAAATACCATTTTCAATTTCATTTATCGGCACACATAATTGCACTTTAAACATCCAAATTTAGATAGCATGTTTCTGTGTTCATTTTTTTATTACGTTATACAATTTATTTTTTTCTTCAAACTTTACCATATCTTTCTATTTTTTCTGACCTTTTCAGTTAAAATAATTTTATTCCATTATGTTTTATAAAGACTTTATTCATGTAACACTTATAGGATATGATTGTAAACGCTTATTCTTTTAGTTATTGATGAGTGGGTGCAGGGGCGGATCCAGGAATCCCAAAAGGGGGGGGGGGTACATTTTCCCGAGGAATTTGAAGAGCAAAAAAAAAATTTTAACCAAAGAATAAGGGCATTTCGTCCACGAAAAAAAATTAATTGTGCCTCTAAAAAAAGGGGGGGCACGAGTCGGCTGTGCCCCCCCCCCCTGGATCCGCTAGTGAGTGGGTGGATGACCTATGCCAATGGCAGGTATTTCCCCTTCATCATCTTGTTCTTTTTTTATTTTACATAATTGTAATTTATATCGTTTTGGGGTAGGGATAAGAAACATGGTATTGAAAGTGGAACAAAAACGAGTTGTTGTTCCGATGATGGTTTGTCAGATGGATGATACATTTCAGTAAAATTGTAAACATCAAATTTAGTAGTAAAACACATTTCCATAATTATTCAAAAGAAGTAAACAACAAAAACGAAAAACACTGTCCAAATCCTATAAGTGGCTGCATATTAATGATTTTGAATTCCTAAACGTTCGCAAGCAAGGTACCGGTGCGAATTTGAAAACACTTCTTCAGCTATTTTAATTTGATCGTGCTTTATCTGCATGTTTTTATGAGATAACCTTGAAATCGCGTACCAATAGAATTGAATTGAATTAAGTATTTGGATATTTAAATGCTGATCTCATAGGTCATCCAAATTAGTTTCAAATTGAATTATTACATCATTAAATCGGTTGAAATTTTGACGAAATTGGACTGGAAAACCTATAATAATTGTGATCAAACATTACAATAATTTTCATGTTTTTTTTTCTCTCTCTCTCCTTTTAACAGTATAGAGGTCCTGGGAGATTGGGGATACTGACAAAGGTTCTCTCTTATTCAGGCCCAGTTGGTGAGTTTATTTAAAATACATAGTATTTCAATCACCGTTTCTAGTTACGGAACGTATAGCTCGACAAAAAAAAATATGATGCTGTCGAGGGGGGGGGGGGGGGGTAGCCTGACATTTGATCTCAGGACAAATGCTCGTCAGTTAATTTCTCTGAAGATATATGAGGGGAGGGTTCGAGTTGCAATATATTTTTTTCTGGGAGGATGGGGGGGGGGGCGGGGGTTCAGTAAAATGAAAGGATTCGGATCAATGCTAAGGTTACGTTTAAAGCTCGATCGGCTTTATAATAATGTTTGGATTAATGTGTGTATTATCAGTAGGAGCAATTGTCGAAAGGGCAAAATAATGTCATGGGCCCTCTTTTTAAAGTGGATTCATGATCTTGTGAATCATAGTCAAGAAATGATTTGTACTGACGCCACCTGTCACAGGCAATTTTCCCTCGAAATACCTAAATTTAACAGAAAGAAAAATAATAAATAAGGAATATAAAAACGAGTTGTGGGCCCGCCCCCCCCCCCCCCCCACTCCGGGGTCGGAAGGACCGAATGCGTGTTCCCAAAATGTCCGGTAAAGGGGTACTTTTTCGCGGGACAAGTCCGGCCCGCGAATTGTAAAAAAGGGGTGTATTTGTATTTTTACCCGGAGATTTCTCTAAAAAGGAGGTGTTTTTTATCTCTCTCTTTGGACTCTTGAGAAATTTTAAAGGGGGTTGTAAAATATATTGAATAACATAGAAAAAATGATCAAATCCAGTGATCGAATTCCTGAAATTCATGCTAGTTTTGAAAGCTCATTCAGGATTATTTCATTTTGAAAAATAAAGTACGTCGGACCGTTTGTTTGAAATGAGAGCTCACCTGAAATAGGGGTACATTGAGCAGTGTTCCGGATTTAGGGGGGTCTCCAAGGCAGAAAAGCCTGCGAAAAGCCCTCGAAAGGGGGGTTCAGAAATTTTGGCAGACCTTCGATAGGAGGTGCTTTGAAAGGGAGGGAACGAGCATAGGCGTACCCTAAATAACATTGAGTGGGGGGGGGGGGGCGGGGATGTGGGTCGTGTGACTCTATAATACCCCTATTAATAATTGACCACCTAGATCGTCTCCCCCCCCCCCCCGGCGCCAAAGTGACACTTAGGCTCGTATTCTGAAGTCAGGTTTAACTTAGACCATGGTCTAACTCTGTGCTAAAATTATATGGGAAGCCAAAAGTGTCAAAATTGTTATTAAGTTGTATGTTTATTATGTTTACTGTGCTTTTTCCTGATTCATCGATGGTGAAGACAATAATCTATTTATACTTCCTACACAATATTGAATGATTTGAGAGCCAAATGAGGTGAAATATTACATCTCTACTGTTAGTGATTTATGTAACAATTGGCTACCCATACTTAAACCACAACTTTAAACCTGAGTTTAAGTTAAACCCGACTTCAGAATACGGGCCTTGCAATTTTTAGCATTCCTTCATATCCAATAACAAATACAATCCCAAAATTCAGTCAAGACTATCTCATCATGCGTAATCATGTTAGATCATTTTTATTATCACCATTAGATATGAAAATACTTCTTGAATGTAAATTCTTACAAATCCCATAGTATAGAATTAGGGGTTCAGGAACCAATTTTTCTCCTCAAAAGGTCACATTTTCCTGATAATTATGATAAATCAGTACTTACACTGCAGTGCCGCAAGGAGTAATGATAGATTGAAGGAAAAATGTAAGCGAGCGAAAGGAACCAATTAACCAGCTTCAATAAGTTGTTCCGAATTTGTGCTTCCCGTCCCCTATTTTTCCCCCAAAAATACCCCGCCCTTTCCATTTTTGGCCCATTTATGCCATTGAAATCACAAAAGAAGATCTTATTCGTATTTTAAACTCTCTCGGGTGAAAGTGTTTTGCGGTGGATGAAGTGCTACGAATTGTCAAGAAATTAGAAAGGGTACTAACTAAAATTGTTAGCGTTCATGTGCGCAATATGACGACAATCATGCATTGGTTTTATTTGTGTTGAAATTTAGCATTTTACTTTTGTTTCGTATACAGGCTCAGTAACGACGATTCTGGGAAGGTTTTACACAAACGTTTATGAAAGCCATGACGAAAACGGCCTGTTAGGCCTTTGCCCTAATATAACTTGCTAACTCGGGTTCAAGACACCACATTCCACAGGGTCTTTCTGAGGATTAAGTTTCCAGTCCTATGTCTTTCCTCGGTAATCCTATTAGGGATAATCCTCTTTAAGTAGCAAAAGACAGTTAGCTCTCACCTAGTACCAGCCCATTAGAAGATTGTGTGTGCAGTGCGTACGAACATTTTGTGCATGAAACTCTGTTAATAGCTTCATGTTTTGTGTGTGGTATCCATGACCAGCGGTGGTCATGGTGGTATCGGTCCGTACTCCGCTGGGGCCCCTTTTCAATGAAATTGCATAGTTAAAAGCTATCGAAATCCTTTGTGATTGGATGTTTTAGCAATAATATAAATCAATATGAATTTGTTATTTTAACAAGATCATGTCTTTTAAACGGAACCCTGGGTTCGTAAAAGGTAGCCAAATATTCTCAACATGTTATGAGAAAGTTCTTTAACTGTTTTCATTTTTTACAGTTTTTCTTGTCACAAAGACATTTTTAACATGTTCAATTTTACGATGTTTTTAGAAGTCAAAGTATGTTTGGTCTTGATCGGACCCAATGACTTATGATTCTGTTTTTTATTCTTCTGTCGTCAGAATAATGCGTATTTTATATTTATTTTTGGAGAACGGGATTTCAAAATGAAAAGTATATTACATTTATATTTACTTGTTAGCTTAGCACCTCAAAACAAGTTTAAGACGCTCCTGATAGTTCGATTATTAATCTAAGATGCATGTTTGTGACTTTTCTTCTGTTTTATTCATTTCCACTGCTGTCAGAGTATTAACGATTCATTGATATATATATATATATTTTTTTTTTGGGGGGGGGAGGAGTTGTATGAGTATATTTTACATGTTAGCCAACTCATGTATATATATATATATATATATATATATATAATATATATATATCTTACCGGTTAGCCAACACAAAACAATCTTAAAACGTTCCTGATAGCTCGATCATTAATCTTAGATGTTTGTGAATAATGCATCTTTTACACGTATTTTTTAGAACGGGAGTTCATAACGAAAGGTAAATAGAATTTACTTTTATTCTTGTAAGCACTTAAGACGTCCTGATAGTTCTAAGATGTTTGTGACTTCTATTTTGTTTTATTTTCTTGCGTAATTAATTATTCTTTTATAGGAGAACGGCGTTCATAACGGAAGGTACATAAAATATATTTTAAATTGTGAACAACTCAAAACAATTTTAAAACGTTTCTTATAGTTTGTTCATATATCTAAGATGTTTGTGACTTCTATTCTGTTTATTTTCCTTCCGTCTCTTACTTTGTTTTTGAAGAACGGGAGTTTTTTTAACGAAATGTAAATAACATAATTCATATTTTTACTTGTAAGCAGCTCAAAACAGTTTTAAAACGTTCCTGATACTTAGTTGATGAATCTGAGATGTTTGCGACTTTTATCCTTTTTGATTTTCATTGCGTCTTTTATATTTCCTTTGGAGAACGGAAGTTCGTAAAGAAATGTACATAACATTTTCTTTTGTATTTATAAGCACTTCACTTCTTTTTTTTAAAACGTTCCTGAAAGTTTGTTTATTAATCGAAGATGTTTATGCCGGGTGTTTGTGACTTCTATTTTGTTTATTTCTCTTGCGTAATTTAATAGTCGTTTAGGAGAACGGCGTTCAAAACGAAAGGTATATAAAATATATTTTAAAATGTGAGCAACTCGAAATAATTTTGAAACGTTCCTGATAGTTTGTTCATTTATCTAAGATGTTTGGGACTTCTTTTCTGTTTTATTTCAGCCGTTATCCGAATAATATACGTCTTTTATATTTCATTTTGGAGAACGGGAGTTCATAAAGAGAGATATATAAAATGCATTTTTCCTTGTCAGCACCTCAAAATAATTTTAAAACGTTCGTAATAGTTTGTTCATTTATCTAAGATGTTTGTGACTTCTATTCTGTTTATTTTCCTTCTGTCTCTTTTTTATTTGTTTTTGGAGAACGGGAGTTTTTTTAACGAAATGTAAATAACATAATTTATATTTTACTTGTAAGCAGCTCAAAACAGTTTTAAAACGTTCCTGATACTTAGTTGATGAATCTGAGATGTTTGCGACTTTTATCCTTTTTGATTTTCATTGCGTCTTTTATATTTCCTTTGGAGAACGGAAGTTCGTAAAGAAATGTACATAACATTTTCTTTTGTATTCATCAGCACTTCAATTTTTTTTAAACGTTCCTGAAAATTTGTTTATTAATCGAAGATGTTTATGCCTGGTGTTTGTGACTTCTATTTTGTTTTATTTCTCTTGCGTAATTTACTATTCGTTTAGGAGAACGGCGTTCAAAACGAAAGGTATATAAAATATATTTTAAAATGTGAGCAACTCGAAATATTTTTGAAACGTTCCTGATAGTTTGTTCATTTATTTAAGATGTTTGTGACTTCTTTCCTGTTTATTTTCCTTCCGTCTCTTATCTTTGTTTTTGGAGGACGGGAGTTTTTTTTAACGAAATGTAAATAACATAATTTATATTTTTACTTGTAAGCAGCTCAAAACAGTTTTAAAACGTTCCTGATAGTTCGTTGATGAATCTGAGATGTTTGCGACTTTTATTCTGTTTTATTTTCATTGCGTCTTTTATATTTCCTTTTAGAGAACGGAGGTTCATAAAGAAAGGTACATAAAATCTTTTTTTTTTGTATTCATAAGCACTTCAATTCTTTTTTTAAAAACGTTCCTGAAAGTTTGTTTATTAATCGAAGATGTTTATGCCGGGTGTTTGTGACTTCTATTTTGTTTATTTCTCTTGCGTAATTTAATAGTCGTTTAGGAGAACGGCGTTCAAAACGAAAGGTATATGAAATATATTTTAAAATGTGAGCAACTCGAAATAATTTTGAAACGTTCCTGATAGTTTGTTCATTTATTTAAGATGTTTGTGACTTCTTTCCTGTTTTATTTCAGCCGTTATCCGAATAATATACGTCTTTTATATTTCATTTTGGAGAACGGGAGTTCATAACGAGAGATATATAAAATGCATTTTTACTTGTTAGCACCTCAAAATAAATTTAAAACGTTCTTAATAGTTTGTTCATTTATCTAAGATGTTTGTGACTTCTATTCTGTTTATTTTCCTTCCGTCCCTTATCTTTGTTTTAGGAGAACGGGAGTTTTTTTAACGAAATGTAAATAACATAAATTATATTTTTACTTGTAAGCAGCTCAAAACAGTTTTAAAACGTTCCTGATAGTTCGTTGATGAATCTGAGATGTTTGCGACTTTTATTCTGTTTTATTTTAATTGCGTCTTTTATATTTCCTTTCGGAGAACGGAAGTTCATAAAGAAAGGTACATAAAATTTACTTTTGTATTTATAAGCACTTCAATTCTTTTTTTAAAACGTTCCTGAAAGTTTGTTCATTAATCGAAGATGTTTATGCCGGGTGTTTGTGACTTCTATTTTGTTTTATTTCTCTTGCGTAATTTACTATTCGTTTAGGAGAACGGCGTTCAAAACGAAAGGTATATTTAAAATGTGAGCAACTCGAAATAATTTTGAAACGTTCCTGATAGTTTGTTCATTTATTTAAGATGTTTGTGACTTCTTTCCTGTTTTATTTCAGCCGTTATCCGAATAATATACGTCTTTTATATTTCATTTTGGAGAACGGGAGTTCATAACGAGAGATATATAAAATGCATTTTTACTTGTTAGCACCTCAAAATAAATTTAAAACGTTCTTAATAGTTTGTTCATTTATCTAAGATGTTTGTGACTTCTATTCTGTTTATTTTCCTTCCGTCCCTTATCTTTGTTTTAGGAGAACGGGAGTTTTTTTAACGAAATGTAAATAACATAAATTATATTTTTACTTGTAAGCAGCTCAAAACAGTTTTAAAACGTTCCTGATAGTTCGTTGATGAATCTGAGATGTTTGCGACTTTTATTCTGTTTTATTTTAATTGCGTCTTTTATATTTCCTTTCGGAGAACGAAAGTTCATAAAGAAAGGTACATAAAATTTACTTTTGTATTTATAAGCACTTCAATTCTTTTTTTAAAACGTTCCTGAAAGTTTGTTCATTAATCGAAGATGTTTGTGCCGGGTGTTTGTGACTTCTATTTTGTTTTATTTCTCTTGCGTAATTTACTATTCGTTTAGGAGAACGGCGTTCAAAACGAAAGGTATATTTAAAATGTGAGCAACTCGAAATAATTTTGAAACGTTCCTGATAGTTTGTTCATTTATTTAAGATGTTTGTGACTTCTTTCCTGTTTTATTTCAGCCGTTATCCGAATAATATACGTCTTTTATATTTCATTTTGGAGAACGGGAGTTCATAACGAGAGATATATAAATTGCATTTTTACTTGTTAGCACCTCAAAATAAATTTAAAACGTTCTTAATAGTTTGTTCATTTATCTAAGATGTTTGTGACTTCTATTCTGTTTTATTTTCCATCCCTGTCTTTTATATTTCTTTTTGGAGAACGGGAGTTTCTTTAACAAAATGTATATAAAATATATTTTTACTTATGAGCAGCTAAAAATAATTTTAAAACGTTCCTGATAGTTCGTTCATGAATCTGAGATGTTTGCGACTTTTATTTTATTTTATTTTCCTTGCATCTATTATATTTCCTTTTGGAGGATGGGAGTTCATAAAGAAAGGTACATAAAATTTACTTTTATATTTGTAAGCACTTCAATTTTTTAAACGTTCATGAAAGTTTGTTGATAATCGAAGATGTTTGTGACTTCCATTTTGTTTTATTTCTCTTGCGTAATTTACTATTCTTTTAGGACAACGGCGTTCATGACCGTGGTAACGAAGGGTATATATATATATATATATATTATATATTTTTAATTGTGAGCAACTCGAAACAACTTTAAAAAGTTCCTGATAGTTTGTTCATTTATCTAAGATGTTTGTGACTTCTATCTGTTTTATTTTTCTTTGTCGTTATCAGAGCAATGCCTGTTTTATATATTTTTTTGGTGAACGGGAGTTCATAGAGAAAGGTACATCAAATGTACTTTCATATTTGTAGGCACTTCAATTTTTTTAAACGTGCCTGACAGTTCCGTCGAAACAATCTTAAAACGTTCTTGATAGTTAATTTGTTCATTTATCTAAGATGTATGTGACAAGAACTTGAATTTGGTTTGTTACTACCCGAGTAGACCACACAGTCACCTATCATAATAAGCCCAGCAGATGAGAGGCTGAATTTGGTGTGTTAAACCATGGAGCTATTACCTATTACGAAATAGGTCCATGGTTAAACCCGAGTAGCCAACACAGTCACCTATCATGATAAGCCTAGCAGACGAGAGGCTGAATTTGGTGTGTTAAACCCGAGTAGCCAACACCGTCACCTATCATGATAAGCCTAGCAGACGAGAGGCTGAATTTGGTGAGTTAGACCCGAGTTTTAGTCTATTCTACGCAGACCCGCAAGTTGCTAGAGTCGGTTCTCATGGAGGTTTTAAGAAGAATAACTTGAAAACAATGAACTGAATCTTTGGGTATTTCAAAGTGAACTTATCACCGGAGATTCCAGTTTTATTTTTAACACTTTTCTAGCGGAAGAAACAATTTAAACAAGGATTTATTTCAAACCAAATAAATGCATGGATAAAAACAGCAACATTTCCGAGGAAATATTCTGGTAAATCATGTGAACAAAAGTAACAAATACAATTAGCATGAAACTGAACAGGAAAATTTCAATCAAATTACTTTAAAGTAATAGAACGTATAGTCTTGGACATGTCGAATATAGGATATTCTTACCCCCCCCCCCAAATAAAAAAAGCAAACTCACAATAAAAAAGAAATGAATATGAATGCTTGTCGGCAATGTATTTCAATTTGAAACAAGGGTAATCATAGTTTCACTTCCATGGGAAAACTTGCGATAGCTGAATTAACATCTTTGGATAAAAGGACAGGTTTTAGGACCAAAACCTGTCATGTGTTTTTAAAACGCTGACATAGTACAAGCGCTATATGAGCCTAGCAGACGAGAGGCTGAATTTGGTGTGTTAAACCCGAGTAGCCAACACAGTCACCTATCATGATAAGCCTAGCAGACGAGAGGCTGAATTTGGTGTGTTAAACCCGAGTTTTAGTCTATTCTATGCAGACCCGCAAGTTGCTAGAGTCGGTTCTCATGGAGGTTTTAAGAAAAATAACTTGAAAACAATGAACTGAATCTTTGGGTATTTCAAAATGAACTTATCACCGGAGATTCCAGATTTTATTTTTTACACTTTTCTAGCGGAAGAAACAATTTAAACAAGGATTTATTTCAAACCAAATAAATGCATGAATAAAAACAGCAACATTTCCGAGGAAATATTCTGGTAAATCATGTGAACAAAAGTAACAAATACAATTAGCATGAATCTGAACAGGAAAATTTCAATCAAATTACTTTAAAGTAATAGAACGTAGTCTTGAACATGTCGGATATAGGATATCCTTACCCCCCCCCCCCAAAAAAAAAGCAATTAACAAAAAAATAATTGAATATTGATGCTTGTCGGCAATGTATTTCAATTTAAAACAAGGTTAATATAGTTTCACTTGCATGGGAAACATTGCGATATGAATTTAACATCTTTTGATAAAAGGAAAGGTTTTTGGACCAAAACCTGTCGCTAGTCCACGCAGTCGCCTATCATGATAAGCCTAGCAGACGAGAGGATGAATTTGGTGTGTTAAACCCGAGTAGCCTACACAGTCACCTATCATGATAAGCCTAGCAGATGAGAGGCTGAATTTGGTGAGTTAGACCCGAGTTTTAGTCTATTCTACGCAGACCCGCAAGTTGCTAGAGTCGGTTCTCATGGAGGTTTTAAGAAGAATAACTTGAAAACAATGAACTGAATCTTTGGGTATTTCAAAGTGAACTTATCACCGGAGATTCCAGTTTTATTTTTAACACTTTTCTAGCGGAAGAAACAATTTAAACAAGGATTTATTTCAAACCAAATAAATGCATGGATAAAAACAGCAACATTTCCGAGGAAATATTCTGGTAAATCATGTGAACAAAAGTAACAAATACAATTAGCATGAAACTATATGAACAGGAAAATTTCAATCAAATTACTTTAAAGTAATAGAACGTAGTCTTGAACATGTCGGATATAGGATATCCTTACCCCCCCCCCCCCCCAAAAAAAAAAAGCAATTAACAAAAAAATAATTGAATATGGATGCTTGTCGGCAATGTATTTCAATTTAAAACAAGGTTAATATAGTTTCACTTGCATGGGAAACATTGCGATATGAATTTAACATCTTTGGATAAAAGGAAAGGTTTTTGGACCAAAACCTGTCGCTAGTCCACGCAGTCGCCTATCATGATAAGCCTAGCAGACGAGAGGATGAATTTGGTGTGTTAAACCCGAGTAGCCTACACAGTCACCTATCATGATAAGCCTAGCAGATGAGAGGCTGAATTTGGTGAGTTAGACCCGAGTTTTAGTCTATTCTACGCAGACCCGCAAGTTGCTAGAGTCGGTTCTCATGGAGGTTTTAAGAAGAATAACTTGAAAACAATGAACTGAATCTTTGGGTATTTCAAAGTGAACTTATCACCGGAGATTCCAGTTTTATTTTTAACACTTTTCTAGCGGAAGAAACAATTTAAACAAGGATTTATTTCAAACCAAATAAATGCATGGATAAAAACAGCAACATTTCCGAGGAAATATTCTGGTAAATCATGTGAACAAAAGTAACAAATACAATTAGCATGAAACTATATGAACAGGAAAATTTCAATCAAATTACTTTAAAGTAATAGAACGTAGTCTTGAACATGTCGGATATAGGATATCCTTACCCCCCCCCCCCCAAAAAAAAAGCAATTAACAAAAAAATAATTGAATATGGATGCTTGTCGGCAATGTATTTCAATTTAAAACAAGGTTAATATAGTTTCACTTGCATGGGAAACATTGCGATATGAATTTAACATCTTTGGATAAAAGGAAAGGTTTTTGGACCAAAACCTGTCGCTAGTCCACGCAGTCGCCTATCATGATAAGCCTAGCAGACGAGAGGATGAATTTGGTGTGTTAAACCCGAGTAGCCTACACAGTCACCTATCATGATAAGCCTAGCAGATGAGAGGCTGAATTTGGTGAGTTAGACCCGAGTTTTAGTCTATTCTACGCAGACCCGCAAGTTGCTAGAGTCGGTTCTCATGGAGGTTTTAAGAAGAATAACTTGAAAACAATGAGCTGAATCTTTGGGTATTTCAAAGTGAACTTATCACCGGAGATTCCAGTTTTATTTTTAACACTTTTCTAGCGGAAGAAACACTGCAATTTAAACAAGGATTTATTTCAAACCAAATAAATGCATGGATAAAAACAGCAACATTTCCGAGGAAATATTCTGGTAAATCATGTGAACAAAAGTAACAAATACAATTAGCATGAAACTGAACAGGAAAATTTCAATCAAATTACTTTAAAGTAATAGAACGTAGTCTTGGACATGTCGAATATAGGATATTCTTACCCCCCCCCCCCAATAAAAAAAGCAAACTCACAATAAAAAAGAAATGAATATGAATGCTTGTCGGCAATGTATTTCAATTTGAAACAAGGGTAATCATAGTTTCACTTCCATGGGAAAAATTGCGATAGCTGAATTAACATCTTTGGATAAAAGGACAGGTTTTAGGACCAAAACCTGTCATGTGTTTTTAAAACGCTGACATAGTACAAGCGCTATATGAGCCTAGCAGACGAGAGGCTGAATTTGGTGTGTTAAACCCGAGTAGCCAACACAGTCACCTATCATGATAAGCCTAGCAGACGAGAGGCTGAATTTGGTGTGTTAAACCCGAGTTTTAGTCTATTCTATGCAGACCCGCAAGTTGCTAGAGTCGGTTCTCATGGAGGTTTTAAGAAAAATAACTTGAAAACAATGAACTGAATCTTTGGGTATTTCAAAATGAACTTATCACCGGAGATTCCAGATTTTATTTTTTACACTTTTCTAGCGGAAGAAACAATTTAAACAAGGATTTATTTCAAACCAAATAAATGAAATAAATAAATAAAAACAGCAACATTTCCGAGGAAATTTTCTGGTAAATCATGTGAACAAAAGTAACAATTACAATTAGCAAGAAACCGAATAGGAAAATGTCAATCAAAATACTTTAAAGTAAATAGTACGTAGTCTTGGACATGTCGAATATAGGATATTCTTACCCCCCCCCCCCCCCCCCCAATAAAAAAAGCAAACTCACAATAAAAAAGAAATGAATATGAATGCTTGTCGGCAATGTATTTCAATTTGAAACAAGGGTAATCATAGTTTCACTTCCATGGGAAAAATTGCGATAGCTGAATTAACATCTTTGGATAAAAGGACAGGTTTTAGGACCAAAACCTGTCATGTGTTTTTAAAACGCTGACATAGTATACAAGCGCTATATGAGCCTAGCAGACGAGAGGCTGAATTTGGTGTGTTAAACCCGAGTAGCCAACACAGTCACCTATCATGATAAGCCTAGCAGACGAGAGGCTGAATTTGGTGTGTTAAACCCGAGTTTTAGTCTATTCTATGCAGACCCGCAAGTTGCTAGAGTCGGTTCTCATGGAGGTTTTAAGAAAAATAACTTGAAATCAATGAACTGAATCTTTGGGTATTTTTAAAATGAACTATAATCACCAGAGATTCCAGAGTTTATTTTTTACACTCCACTAGCGGAGGAAACAATTTAAACAAGGATTTATTTCAAACCAAATGAATGCATGGATAAAAACAGCAACATTTCCGAGGAAAGTATTCTGGTAAATCATGTGAACAAAAGTAACAATTACAATTAGCAAGAAACTGAACAGGAGAATGTCAATCAAATTATTTTACAGTAAAAAGCACGTATAGTCTTGAACATGTCGGATATAGGATATTCTTATACCCCCCCCCCCAAAAAAAAAAAAAGAAGCATACTCACAATAAAAAAATGAATATGAATGCTTTTCGGCAATTTATATCAATTTAAAACAAGGTTAATCATAGTTTTACTTGCATGGGAAGAATTGTGATAGCTGAATTTAACATCTTTGGATAAAAGAAAGGTTTTAGGACCATAACCTATCATGTGTTTTTAAAACGCTGACATACAAGCGCTATCCCACACAGTCACCTATCATGATAAGCTCAGCAGACGAGAGGCTGAATTTGGTGAGTTAGACCCGAGTTGTAGTCTATTCTACGCAGACTCGCGAGTTGCTAGAGTCAGTTCTCATGGAGGTTTTAAGAAAAATAACTTGAAAACAATGAACTGAATCTTGGGTATTTTCAAGTGAACTAATCAACGGAGGTTCCAGATTTTTTTTTGCACTCCACTAGCGGAAGAATCAATTTAAACAATGATTTATTTTAAACCAAATAAATGAATGAAATAAATAAAAACAGCAACATTTCCGAGGAAATATTCTGGAAAATCATGTGAACAAAAGTAACTATTATATACAATTAGCATGAAACTGAACAGGAAAATGTCAATCAAAATACTTTGAAGTAAATAGTCGTCGGATATAGGATACCCCCCCCCCCAAAAAAAAAGCAAACTCACAATAAAAAAGAATTGAATATGAATGCTTGTCGGCAATGTATTTCAATTTAAAACAAGGGTAATCATAGTTTCTCTTGCATGGGGAAAATTCGGGGGAAAATTGCGATAGGAATTTGTCATCCTTGGATAAAAGGAAAGGTTTTTCGGACCAAAACCTGTCATGTTTTTAAAACGCTGACATACAAGCGCTAGCCCATATAAGCCCAGCAGACGAGAGGCTGAATTTGGTGGGTTAGACCCGAGTTGTAGTCAATTCTACGCATACCCGCAAGTTGCTAGAGTCGGTTAGCAGGCGAGAGGCTGAATTTGGTGAGTGAAACCCGAGTTGTAGTCTATTCTACGCAGACCCGCAAGTTGATAGATTCGGTTCTCATGGAGGTTTTAAGAAAAATAATTTGGAAAAAATGAACTGAATCTGTGGTATTTGAAAGTGAATTAATCAACGGAGATTCCACATTTTATTTTTTTACACTCCACTAGCAGAAACGATTATTTGTTTTAAACCGAATAAATGAATATGATAAATAAAAACAGCAATTGCGAGAACATGTTTGCTATCCGGTAAATGATGTGAACTTTTAAACTTGGATGATATGATGGGATATTCCACCCCCCCCCCAAAAAAAAAAAATAATAATAATAATGACAAAAAGCAAACTCACAATAAAAAAAATGAATATGCTTCCAAGCATTGCATGCCAACATGCAGGCGTTGTTTCGGGGGGGGGGGGGGGGGGGGGGGGTCGGCTCTGGGGAGTTTTAAGGCCCACCCCCCAAAAAGAAATCTACCACGTAGTAAAAATAAATATATGTAGGCCCTATATACGTATATAAAGTATTTGTCAATGCAGTATTCCGTTTATGTCGCCAAGTACGTGCTATAAAATCTAAGTTTTCACTATTCTTTTTTTTCTGCACACTTTCTTTTTTTTATGCTTTCCTTTTTGTTTTACCCTATGGCATGCACACTTTTTTTTTTCGTGTTTGTGTGGGTTTCTTGTACGTTGATTTGATAATGTTTTATTGTTTTCTTCATTTTGGCTTCGCCCATTTACATTTTAGAATTTTTGACCTATGTCTCTGTAAAATTGATTTGTAACAAACCCTTAGGCATAAGGGGCTGAAAATATAATTTTTCATGCCAACACGCAGGGATCATTTTAAGAAGCTTTAACAAATCTTTCAGATTTGAAACATGGAAACATGGGGCATGGAAAGTGCTGAATTTTCGGGATATGTTTGATCTTTGATATACTATGTACCCATTCCAATATAAATGCTCAAACGGTGCTTAGAGAGAACATTGAAATACAAATACAATGCTAGTGTTTATTCATACATCAACATTTTCCCGGGAAGTTCGGTCATTATAGTCAACACCGGATAAAAGAGGTTCGACAGCCAATTACAATATGCGATCATGAAAGTTCATCTGTGTTTGTTGAAAATAAAGCAAAGTAAAAAGTTTATCTTTTTAGCCAATATAGCAAGATTAGATTGTTGGAAGAGCGGGCCCTACTCGATTCTTAAAAACTTAAGCATGTTGTAAAAATATTTCTTGTTGTATTTGCTTTCAAATTCAACGCGGAGAATCTCCTTGGTGTTTTTTCCCCTTGATATTCATATATATATATATATATATATATATACCTTTATTCTGTATTGCCTTTTTCCTCCGAGAACCCCGTCCAGAGCACCCCGCACCCACACGTACCACCCGCAACCGTTCAACACATCATAGCAAATCGGCGACATGAAAAGACGGTCTTTGTAAAGACTCTTTTCATGGAATTCCTAGCTTTTTGTTATCCAATTAGCACACTTCCTTTACCTCAATACTGCTCTCAGGGAAATCCCTCTCGTCGAATCTGTAGCCTCTATAACAAACTTATTCAAAATTTTGTAAAGATTTTCTTCTTATATTAACTTTGAATATATTTTATCCTCAAATTAATTATAAATATATATATCGATATATAAATATTGTACATCTATTTATGGATCGGCTAATTGGGTTTAGCTATCTTAAAAAAATGGAATGTAGGGTCTGAATCCAATACTAATATGCAACTGGGCGTTGTGGCGTGCGCCTGTAATCCAAGCTGTGGGGAAGTTACAAATTGATGCAGAGGTTCGAGGTTCGAGCCCTGATGATGTCTTTCGGATAGTGACGTTAATAAAGGTCGGTCCCAGACGTAAATAAGCATACCTGATTGATACACGTCTGACAAAACTCAAATACACACCCCTAGATGCGATGGAGCACGAATGCTCGCGATCGCGATTATTGCGCAAGACTCGATCGACTCCCGCCCGAGTTTGGAAAATAATACATTTACAAGGCCTAACTTTAATTTCTTACTGTTGGGCCTAGCATTTTAACAACTAGATGTACATGTAGCATGATTGAATTTTCAATGTTTTGTGATGTTTATCTGATTATTCTTCAGTCAAAATCATATATTCAGCCTGTTCTACTCTTTAAATGATCAATTCCAAGACTGCATGTTTCGAGCATTCCCATTAAAGGTCAAGTCCACCTCAGAAACATGTTTATTAATCCGGGGGGGGGGGCACTCGACCAAAAAAGTAGTAGGGATGTGCCGCTGGCGAGACAAAAAACGGGGGCTTTGGAGCGGGCAAATTGTAAAAGGAGGTTTCCTCGGAACAGGTTTCGGAACTACAAATGTTTATGCATCCCTATGGAATGGGCATACGTGCATGCAGCTAGCCCGTCGGCACAGGCGCCGGGTGCGCTAGCGAAGCGGCGATAGTCGGGCAGCGCTCCGCGGCCGCTTTTCACCAAAATCGCGGCTCATTGTAGCAGATCAATGCGACCGGAACGGCGTAACGGAAAATTTGCGAAGCTTTGGAGCGGATTTCTTTCTTTTTTCACGATAAGAACAAAATGATATGCTTTGGATCGGATTTCTTTTTTTTCTCAAGAAGACGAAAATGCTTTGCCTTGGAACGGAAATTTGAGTGTAAAAATTGGGGTCCCCTTCGCGGCACATACCCACTATGCATTATATACTGAGTGCCGCCCCCCCCCCCGGATTTTATTCAATAGAGAAAAATCAGAGAAGCATAATGCTGAAAATTTCATCCAAATCGGATGAAAAGTAAGAAAGTTATGACATTTTAAAGTTTCGCTTATTTTTTACAAAACAGTTATATGCACAATTTAGTCACAAGCAAATGAGAGAATCGATGATGTCCCTCACTCACTCTTTCTTTTGTATTTTTATTGTATGAATTATACAATATTTAAATTTTAACAGATTTGACAATAAGGACCAACTTTACTGAATCATAACTGTTAAACAATGGTAATTCCACATGTTCAAGGCAAAAAACACTTTGTTTCACAGGACAATGAGAAGAAAATTCATATTTCATATAGCAAAATACAAAAGAAATAGTGAGTGAGTGATGTCATCAGTTCCCTCATTTGCATAATGACCGGGATGTTCATATAACTATTTTGTAAAATCGAAGCGAAACTTTAAAATGTCATAACTTTCCTATTTTCACATCCGATTTTGATGATATTTTCAGTATTGTGCTTGTTAGATTTTTCTGTTTTTATTCAAATCAACTTTTTGTTGAGATGAACTTGTCCTTTAACTTTAAAACCGGTTTCTATTCAACTGACTTAAAGGTCATGACCACCCCAGAAAAAATGATGATTTTAATAAATCATAAATACAAATGTAACCATGAAAATTTCAATAAAATTGGATGTTAAGTAAGAAGAATATGAAATTTTGGTTAACATAACAATTGGGAGAATATTTCGAATATTTTGTATTTAATACAACGAAATACAAAGAAATAGTGACTGGATAATGTCATCAGTCCTCTAATTTGCCTATCGACTATGCAGGATGTGCACATAGGCCCAAGTGTTTTGTTATGTTATAACTTTCTTATTTTACATCTGATTTCAATGCGATTTTCAATGCAAGTTGGATTTTTCTCGTTTTATTCATATAAACTATTTTGTTGTATTAGACTTGTCCTTTAAGATGGTAGATGATAATAGTGGTCTAAGTGTAGTCTGCTGTGGAAACCCTTCCAAGTTAAAAAGTCTGAATTTGCAGCTATGATTCCTTGTACTCTATAAAGGCCCTCTCGAAACGGCAAGCTTTGTATCTGCTCGTCCTTGTGTGGATACACATTTGTTGATCAAAGTATTATACACATCTCTGGTGAATAATTTAATTTTATGACCTTCACTTCTGAACTGGAAGGGTGAGGGGGTGCTAAATGCCATTTCAGTTAGTTTTGTTTACATTTATTTTAGTATAGGACCACAGCTTATTATAACTACATGTATGAATAATATACGTGAATTATAACTATACTTGCATATATAATTATTGCACCATTGAATAGGCAAAGTTAATTTGTGCCTCATACCGGGCCTCATAAATGCTATAACTTATTATTATGAACAGGGGGTGCGGAACGGTTTCAAAGTGGGGGGACCATGCAAAAAAAATCCACAATCCTATGATCATTTTTTAACGTTTTTTTTTTTTTTCTTGGGGGGGGGGGGCTATAGTCCCACTATAGTCCCCCCACTTCCGCGGCCCCTGATGAATATACATAGTGCATGTTTACTGTTAAATATGAAACTAAAAGAAGTTTGCTTATATTCAGATGTTTGTTATCTTCATATTCACTTTATAAAGTATTTAAGGAAAATATATTCTTCTTGAAGATATAAAATGCAGAATGCATTTAAAATATAAAATGTATGAACTAAATATAGAAGAGGGAGGAGAGGTAAACTATCAGGGGTAAATCGTGTAAATAGCTCCATTGGTTGATAATGATGATAAATAGAAGGAATACAAATCTATTACATCCTCCCCACAAATTATGTAGTTCATTTTATTTCACCAATTAGGAAAACTTATTGATAACACACAGGGAATGATTGTATGCACAGCCCCCCCCCCCCCCACATCACAAGTTAATTTGCATATAACTGTCCGGCTTAGTACAATACTTGGAGGGGATTATAGTATTACCAGAAACACAATAGAAGAGGTGTATTAGTAGTAATTGTATTAAGGACAAGCGTCTTAGGATTACAGGATTAAATCTTCAGTAACAGTGTGAAAATCTGGTGTGCTGTTTCTAATGGGATGTTTTCGTCATGGCGCCGCCAGCTCTTTGTCGGACGAGACCAATGATTTATACATAAAAAAGTAAGATTTTGTTTGCTCTTTTTCTCAATAACAGATCATGGCCTTATTAAGATATCGGAAGCCGATTGTTTTATTCAGTTATAGTAATTGACGCTTAATATTACATTTGCCCATTCATGGTGTTTGGTCTATAACCGACTGGCGTATCATTGCACTTTTCATTTGATATATTAACACTAGGCCGGCCTATTTAGTGTCACTTTTAGTGTCACTTTCAAAATCCATGGCGCATATGGTGTATGATTATCCTGACACCGATTACAAGCATTAGAGTGCAGAAGGGTAGCCTGTCTATATGCAGGAATAGAAAGAAATGCTACCCCCTCCCATCGATAAATAAAAAACATTAAAATTTAAAGATTGTTAAAGTAAATTAAACCAATGAGAAACACGGAAAAGAAATGGGCAGACGACATGGACGTCACACACCTACCTCACTTCCTTCCTCCTAGCTCATTGGTGGAAATGTCGAGGCATATGACCCCTTCGGTATCTGGGGCCCGTTGCAGAAAGAATTGCAATCAAACGTAACTCATAAAAACTTGACTTTAAGCCAATGGGATGCACGGTTATTGATTTTAGTTGTTTTTAAACACAACTCTTTTTGCAACAGGCCCCTGGACTATATGTCATCGAGAATTCTGTGAATATATTTTTAGTCACTGGTTCTTGAGCTCAGAATCTGTCACGAGCTGATGGTGCCTATATATGGTAAGGTTGTGCCCTCCCTAGAGGATCAGAGATCAGGGGGGGGGGGATACACGGGGGTTGGGCAGGGCCCTTAGAGGTTGGAACGGTATTTTAACTGGGGGTGCTGATGTATTTGACAAGCAACAACAAAAAAGAAAAAACATGGGGTTGGGCAGGGCCCTTGTGCTGATGTAAATTTGACAAGCAAAAAAAAAAAAAAAGGGGGGGGGGGGCATTTTTGTGTTACATTTATCACACCTACAGAATTCAAGGGGGTGCTGCCAATGGAGAAAAATACACGCAGCACACCCAGGAAAATCTTGGGGTGCTTTAGCTGCACCCCAGCACCCTCGCTTCCCATGGCCAATCGATCAGCTAGTTTAAGACTCATTCATTTTTAAAACAAAAATGTTATATGTTTTTCATTTAGCTTTTCCCACTTTCGATTGGTTCCATCTAATTTTAATGCTACTCTGAGTCTGAGACTCTTATAAACTGTGCCGGTTGGGAGGCAGAATTTTGATAACTTGTTTTTCAGTGTTTGAAACTGTTTGCCTCTTCTGCTGACGAATGAGATTTAACAGATATTTTGTTGGCATATTGGCAGAATATATAAACTGGTTACATTTTGTCTCCCTCTTGTGTCATGTGATACCATAACCATAAGCGCTAAAAATTATGTCGTCAGCTACAGTCCTACACACAGATGCAGATCATAATGTCGGCGCATAAAGCTAACCATAATTGTTAGCAGTAACGTTGCAGGTAATGCCAGGATCAAACAGTATTTCATCTTGGAACTCATTATTGATTGGAACTATCTAGAGTGTCGATGTTCTCATCAATTGTGTCTCATGTGGCGCGAGTACGTTCCCGCGGCCGTGTGCCTTAGCTGGCACTGCAGCAGCCATGTCAGGGGCGCCGGTCGGCCGGGGGGCGGCTGCGGCTGTTCCTTCTGCCGTTGTCACTTGGTGCAAGCTGTAGCTGGTGCTGGTCCACTCACACGTATTGCGAGGTTAGTATTATAGTATACTAACCTCGCACCACGAACCGCGTTTGGCAGTGGATTTCTAACTAGTGGGTCGCGCGTGCTGGGATCTCACTTCTTGGGTCCACAACACACGACTTCTAGTTCTAGTTCTATGGCTTGATTTTTCTGTGCGCGGTGGCATGTAATGAACCCTTGGCTTGCCACTCGGGTGGTGCTGGTCCATCATCGCCGTCACTCGTGCTGCATGCATGCTGTTCTTATTATATTAATGATCTCCGTCTTGGTCTTAAGTTCAAACTTCATCAAAATTTGTTATTATGACCAGCCATCATGCCTCATGGACCTATCCACGACCACGGAGGATTATTCTAGACATTGTCATGATTGTTACTGGGTCTGGGGGTGCTGAGCATTGTCACAGCACCCCCCAGTAACAATATATAGATAATCCCCGGGGGCCGGGGGGGGGGGCACTCAGTATATAATGCATAGTGGGTATGTGCCGCGGAGGGGACCCCCATTTTTACACTCAAATTTCCGTTCCAAGGCATAGCAATTTTGTCTTATTGAGAAAAAGAACAAAGAAAGCCGCTCCAAAGCATAGCATTTTCCCGGGGGGGGGCACTCAGTATATAATGCATAGTGGGTATGTGCCGCGGAGGGGACCCCCATTTTCACACTCAAATTTCCGTTCCGAGGCATAGCATTTTTGTCTTATTGAGACAAAAAACAAAGAAAGCCGCTCCAAGGCATAGCACTTTGTTCTTATCGAGAAAAGAAAAAAAAATCCGCTCCAAAGCTTCGCATATTTTTCGTTACGCCGTTCCGGTCGCATTGATCTGCTGCAATTTTGGTGAAAAGCGGCCGCCGAGCGCTGTCCGACCATCGTCTCTGCGCTAGCGCGCGCACCCGGCGGAGGCCGCGCTAGCTGCATCATGCACGCATGCCCGTTCTATAGGGGTACATACACACGTACTCGCACGCTGGCGATCCGTTCCAAGGACCCCTGTTTTCACAAAATTGTAGTTCCGAAGCCCGTTCCGAGGACCCTCCTTTTTACAATAAGCCCGCTCCAAGGCCCCCGTTTTTTGTCTCGCCCGCGGCACACCCCTACCACTTTTTTGGTCGAGTGCCCCCCCCGGGAGCATTTTCTTCTTATCGAGAAAAAAGAAGAAAGAGATCCGCTCCAAAGCTTCGCATATTTTTTGTTGCGGTCGCATTTATCTGCTACAAGGAGCTGCAATTTTGGTGAAAAACGGCCGCGCGGCAGAGCGCTGTCCGACCATCGCCTCTGCGGCAGCGCACCCGGCGGAGGCCGCGCTAGCTGCATCATATACGCATGCCCGTTCCATAGGGATGCATACGCACTCATCACACGCTGGCGATCCGTTCTAAGGACCCCCGTTTTCACAAACATTTGTAGTTCCGAAGCCCGTTCCGAGGACCCTCCTTTTTACAATCAGCCCGCTCCAAGGCCCCCGTTTTTTGTCTTGCCCGCGGCATACCCCTACCACTTTTTTGGTCGAGTGCCCCCCCCGGGAGATAATCCTCCGTGGATAGGTCCATGGCCATCATTGAATCCCCAATCTTAGTTAGTCTACTCCCCTTGTCCTTGCAACATCTCCCCTTGAACATGCAGTTTCTATATTTAGGCTTGGGCTTTGATTAAGACTACCGGGTAATAACTTTAGAGCCGAGCTTGTTGTTGGTACTAAGTGACTAACGTTAATTTGCAAGCTTGTATTTTTTTTTTTTTTTGCAGAATAACCTGGGGACCTTACAAATGCAATCCTATTGATAGCACAACTAATGAACCGTAAGTAATTCCAAATTTATTTGGGTATTCAGTAGTACCAGCTGTGTGAAATAAAGACTATTGGGACTATATTGATCTAGTCCCAGATTGTTAATTGTCAAACGATGTTACACTTTTTCAGACCATGTAGATCTATAAAAAGAGCACTATGTTGAGATTAGCGAGAGGGGGAATAAAACATTTGTTATGAATAGAATTAATGGAGATTCTCCTTGGAATCTCTGACTTCTATATTTTCAACCTCATGAAGAATAACTAATAAATAGATTAAAGAATCCCTAAAATAAAAAGGTAATTTTCTATTTTTTGAATCGTCAAGAGAGGTTTTTTTTTTTCTGAACACATTGAAATTTTGAAACCATAATTGGTTGCAATATCGTGAGTGAGACAATTCAGTATATATATCTTATCATGGATGGAAATTAGAAAATATAATCTATTGATTGAAATTTTTATCCTTGCTCCCAATATTTTTATATTATTGGCATATCATGCACATATTCCAAAACATGTTGAATGTTGAAAGGACTTAAAG